>NC_042958.1:67500118-67505118 GCF_901001165.1 Salmo trutta | reverse complement strand
GAAACAACGTTGACTCAACTTGTTTTTGCTCAGTGGGTTAAGTCTGCACTCAGACAAAGCATAAATCAACTTAAATCTAATTGTATTTGTCACATACACGTGTTTAGCAGATGACATTGCAGGTGTAGCTAAATTATTGTGTTTCTAGTTCCAACAGTGCAGTAATATTTAAGAAGTAATATCTAACAATACACACAATCTAAAGTAAAGGAATGGAATTAAGAATATATAAATGTTTGGATGAGCAATGTCAGAGCGACATATACTAAAATACAGTAGAATAGAATAGAATACAGAATATACATATGAGATGAGTAATGCAAAATATGTAAACATTATTAAAGTGACTAGTGTTCCGTTATTAAAATGACCTATGATTTCAAGTCTATGTATATAGGGCAGCAGCCACTAATTTGCTAGTGATGGCTATTTAACAGTCTGATGGCCTTGAGATAGAAGCTGTTTTTCAGTCTCTCGGTCCCAGCTTTGATGCACCTGTACTGACACCCTCTGGATGATAGCGGGGTGAACAGGCCTTCCTGTGACATAAGGTGCTGTAGGTGTCCTGGAGGGCAAATAGCTTTCCCCCGGTGATGCGTTCGGCAGACCGCACCACCCTCTGGAGAGCCCTGCGGTTGTGGGCGGTGCAGTTGCTGTACCAGGCGGTGATACAGCCCGACAGGATGCTCTCAATTGCGCATCTGTAATATTTTGTGAGGGTTTGAGATGCCAAGCCAAATTTCTTCAGCCTCCTGAGGTTGAAGAGGCGCTGTTGTGCCTTCTTCAGCACGCTGTCTGTGTGGGTGGACCATTTCAGTTTGTCAGTTATGTGTACGCCGAGGAACTTGAAGCTTTCCACCTTATCCACTGCGGTCCCATCAATGTGGATAGAGGCGTGCTCCATCTGCTGTTTCCTGAAGTCAAAGATCAGCTCCTTAGTTTTGTTGATGTTGGGTGAGAGGTTATTTTCCTGGCACCACACTCCCAAGGCCCTCACCTCCTCCCTGTAGGCTGTCTCATCATTGTTGGTAATCAGGCCTACTACTGTTGTGTCATCTGCAAACTTGGTGATTGAGTTGGAGGCGTGCATGGCCACGCAGTTATGGGTGAACAGGGAGTACAGGACGGGGCAGAGCACGTATCCTTGTGGGGCCCCAGTGTTGAGGATCAGCGAAGTGGAGGTGTTGTTTCCTACCTTCACCACTTGGGGGCGGCCCATTAGGAAGTCCAGGACCCAGTTGCACAGGGTGGGGTTTAGAACCAAGGCCTCGACCTTAATGATGAGCTTGGAGGGTACTATAATGTTGAATGCTGAGCTATAGTCAATGAACAGCATACTTACATAGGTATTCCTCTTGTCCAGATGGGATAGGGCAGTGTGCAGTGCGATGGCGATTGCATCGCCTGTGGATCTGTTGGGGCGGTAAGCAAATTGAAGTGGGTCTAGGGTGACAGGTAAGGCAGAGGTGATATGATCCTTGACTAGTCTCTCAAAGCACATCATGATGACAGAAGTGAGTGCTCATGGGGCGATAGTCATTTAGTTCAGTTACCTTTGAATTCTTGGGTACAGGAATAATGCTGGACATCTTGAAGCTTGTGGGGACAGCAGAGTATGTCCGTAAACACTCCAGCCAGCTGGTCTGGGCATGCTCTGAGGACACGGCTAGGAATGTCGTCTTGGCCGGCAGCTTTGCGAGGGTTAACGCGCTTAAATGTCTTACGTCGGCCACAGAGAAGGAGAGCCCACAGTCCTTGGTAGCAGGCCGAGCCGGTGGCACTATGTTATCCTCAAAGCAGACGAAGGTGTTTAGCTTGTCCGGAAGCAAGGACGACCCCTGCGTTCTCTCTACTGTATCAGGAATACTTTGGCACTGCTAGCCTTCTCACAAACTTAACCTAGCATGGCTCTGAGGTATAAACTCAACATCATGTTGTTGTTTTAAGCACAGTCAGTTCTTTATGACAAAAGTTGTACTTGTGACACTCCAGCTGTATGGTTTATTTGTTTCACTTTGGTTGGTTGAATGGACTTACTGTTGGTCTTCATCTGCGAAATTATTAAACTGTAACATTGACTAGCCCTGAAGTGTTTTGAAGATGCATATTTACAGCCTTACATCTCGAACAAGCACAAAGACAAGCCTATATGCGATATCATATCTAATAAGCAAATTCCTGTAAGCAGAACATCAAACATGAAATCATGTGATCAGATTAGTTCATTTTGTTATTTAGGGCGTTTGTGAAAAGGAATCATCGGTCTGACTCACTGAGAAATCTTTAAGACTGTTTCTGGAAAATAGCAAGCTATTACTGGAAATGTAATGGCTTAGCATTATACTACCACAGTATAGGCCTAATGCACTAACTATAGCTAAATCACCTTACAATGCCATAGGGGAACAGCTGACACTAGTTAGTCAGGGAAGACCTTTTCCGAGGGGAAAAAAATAGGGGAGTCCGTAAGGGTGTGCTGCTTATCTTTCAGGAGTCAGGGGTCAGCTGGTGTTAGCCAGGCATGGGGCTTACTGTAGCTCATAAAGGAACTGTATAGCGAGAGTGTACTTGTCCCTAAAGGGAACTTCTCTTTGTGTTCAGCGAGAAAACAAGATTCCCGACGTTCCTCATTGAAAAGCAATGCTTCGTGTCCTTTGTAGCATATGTTCACTGAGTTACGCAGCTTTCCTTATGATGTGACATAGTGTTTCTACTGAATGAAACGCTGAATAACCATCTTCCTCTCCCCTGCTCCACCCTCAGAAACCATTCGAGAAGGGGTGGAAAAGTGTCCCAGAAACAGCTCAGGGAGTCCCAATAGCAACAACACACGAAAGTCAAAGTGTACTCATCCCTATAGGAACAATGTTGTGGAGTCAAAGTGCACTCATCCCAATGGGAACAGCATAGGGGAGTCAGAGTGCACTCATCCCAATGGGAACAGCATAGGGGAGTCAGAGTGCACTCATCCCAATGGGAACAGCATAGGGGAGTCAGAGTGCACTCATCCCAATGGGAACAGCATAGGGGAGTCAGAGTGCACTCATCCCAATGGGAACAGCATAGGGGAGTCAGAGTGCACTCATCCCAATGGGAACAGCATAGGGGAGTCAAAGTGCACTCATCCCCAATAGGAATAATATAGGGGAGTCAGAGTGTACTCATCCCCAATAGGAACAGCATAGGGGAGTCAGAGTGTACTCATCCCCAATAGGAATAACATAGGGGAGTCAGAGTGTACTCATCCCAATGGGAACAGCATAGGGGAGTCAGAGCGCACTCATCCCAATGGGAACAGCATAGGGGAGTCAGAGTGCACTCATCCCAATGGGAACAGCATAGGGGAGTCAAAGTGCACTCATCCCAATGGGAACAGCATAGGGGAGTCAAAGTGCACTCATCCCAAAGGGAACAGCATAGGGGAGTCAGAGTGCACTCATCCCAATGGGAACAGCATAGGGGAGTCAAAGTGTACTCATCCTCAATAGGAATAACATAGGGGAGTCAGAGTGTACTCATCCCCAATAGGAACAGCATAGGGGAGTCAGAGTGTACTCATCCTCAATAGGAATAACATAGGGGAGTCAGAGTGTACTCATCCCAATGGGAACAGCATAGGGGAGTCAAAGTGTACTCATCCCCAATAGGAATAACATAGGGGAGTCAGAGTGTACTCATCCCCAATAGGAACAGCATAGGGGAGTCAGAGTGTACTCATCCCCAATAGGAATAACATAGGGGAGTCAGAGTGTACTCATCCCCAATAGGAACAGCATAGGGGAGTCAGAGTGTACTCATCCCCAATAGGAATAACATAGGGGAGTCAGAGTGTACTCATCCCCAATAGGAACAGCATAGGGGAGTCAGAGTGTACTCATCCCCAATAGGAATAACATAGGGGAGTCAGAGTGTACTCATCCCAATAGGAATAACATAGGGGAGTCAGAGTGTACTCATCCCCAATAGGAATAACATAGGGGAGTCAGAGTGTACTCATCCCCAATAGGAATAACATAGGGGAGTCAGAGTGTACTCATCCCAATAGGAATAACATAGGGGAGTCAGAGTGTACTCATCCCCAATAGGAACAGCATAGGGGAGTCAGAGTGTACTCATCCCCAATAGGAATAACATAGGGGAGTCAGAGTGTACTCATCCCCAATAGGAACAACATAGGGGAGTCAGAGTGTACTCATCCCCAATAGGAATAACATAGGGGAGTCAGAGTGTACTCATCCCCAATAGGAACAGCATAGGGGAGTCAGAGTGTACTCATCCCCAATAGGAATAACATAGGGGAGTCAGAGTGTACTCATCCCCAATAGGAATAACATAGGGGAGTCAGAGTGTACTCATCCCAATAGGAATAACATAGGGGAGTCAGAGTGTACTCATCCCCAATAGGAACAGCATAGGGGAGTCAGAGTGTACTCATCCCCAATAGGAATAACATAGGGGAGTCAGAGTGTACTCATCCCCAATAGGAACAGCATAGGGGAGTCAGAGTGTACTCATCCCCAATAGGAATAACATAGGGGAGTCAGAGTGTACTCATCCCCAATAGGAACAGCATAGGGGAGTCAGAGTGTACTCATCCCCAATAGGAATAACATAGGGGAGTCAGAGTGTACTCATCCCAATAGGAATAACATAGGGGAGTCAGAGTGTACTCATCCCCAATAGGAATAACATAGGGGAGTCAGAGTGTACTCATCCCCAATAGGAATAACATAGGGGAGTCAGAGTGTACTCATCCCAATAGGAATAACATAGGGGAGTCAGAGTGTACTCATCCCCAATAGGAACAGCATAGGGGAGTCAGAGTGTACTCATCCCCAATAGGAATAACATAGGGGAGTCAGAGTGTACTCATCCCCAATAGGAACAACATAGGGGAGTCAGAGTGTACTCATCCCCAATAGGAATAACATAGGGGAGTCAGAGTGTACTCATCCCCAATAGGAACAGCATAGGGGAGTCAGAGTGTACTCATCCCCAAT
>NC_042958.1:67217618-67495118 GCF_901001165.1 Salmo trutta | reverse complement strand
GCTATTGTAACAGACTGTAAAAGCCTGTGCTAAGAGCACATTAGCCTTATATTTTATGAAAGTTGTCCCCGGGGTGGGACAAATACGAACACATCTGATTGGTTTGGTTAGTGACTTGGCTGCTAGGCTTGTGCAATATACCGTTAAAACCGTATACCAGGGTATTTCGAAATACCAATGGTAGGATTTTCTATTTTGTTTTAAAACAAACAACAGAGACATTACAGCAGAGACATTCAATCCCCTCCTGGATCAAGATCCCTGTTGCCTAAATTGTTTTGTGTGTAAAAAAAAAGTGGTCATAAAATGTTTGCCTCCTAGTGTGCACATTCGGTAATAACTAATACGGTATGGTACAGAAACGGTATGACGGTATGAAAATCGGGATACCGCCCAACCCTATTTGCTGCTCGTTAAACCACGCCCCTTGACCTTTTCGCCAGAACCAAAAGAACAACTTTGATAACATACAAGGCTAGGAAATTGTTTCAAGAAAACCCATGTTATGCTTGTGATATAAATCAATGTAAGACTCTCTTCCTGACAGAATCCCAAATGGCACCATATTCCCTTTTACAGTGCACTACTTTTGACCAAAGCCCTATGAGCCCTGGTCATAAGTAATACACTACATGGGGAATAGGGTGCCATTTGGAACGCAACCCCTGTGTACTACTAAGGAAATAAGGGTTCATCAGTCAAGGTTGGGTTTACCCTTGACACCACTAGAACACAATGCATGACCAAAAGTATGATCCCAGTCACAGAACAATGAAACACAATAGGGAGTTCTCCTCTCCCACCTGCTTTGACGCTCCAGTTTTTTTTGCCTTCCAATAGCGATGCAAGCACATGGTTTTCCAGACAGCCGTAAAAGCATCATCACCTTTGTGCTTATCAAAATAGCCGGCGGTGTCTCCCTCGTTTAACTCAGCCAAAAGGTATTTCTCGCCCCCCCACTCCCCCCACCCCCCCTCCGAGCCCCTTTGTTAATGCCTTTTACTGTTCCTGTTTTCCTAAAGGTGGGGGTTGGGGGGGAGGAGACAATGCACAATATTAGCTGGAGACCCATAGGAGCCATATGGCAGTGTAAGCGAGTGACTCAGTGAGATTGCCGTGATGGAAAAAAAAGAAAATGTCTTTTCCATTAACAAGCCGGAGCATTGTACACGGGTTTGGCAGAACGCAGGAACACACACGCACACGGGAAAAGAGCGAGGGGCTTGCGAGCCTGGAATGCGAGGGAACAGGAAGAGGGAGAGGCGGGCCAGGACGATGAGAAGGGACGGGAAAGGGGAATGGGTGGAATGGAAGAAACGACAACAAAGACTTGAAACGTGCCTGTGCTGTTCAGAAACACTCGTTGAGGCAGGTCAAGATATCAGGTGTTTTTGAGAAGCAGCTATCGTGGTGGTTTAGATCATAAAAAAATGGCCTCATCCACTATGCGAATGAGTTAAGAACAAATTCTTATTTGTTCAGAACAATAGATTTTTACCTGGTCAGCTCTGGGATTCGATCTAGCAACCTTTCGGTTAAAGGCCCAACGCTCTGACCACTAGGCTACCTGCCACCCCTAGGTTAGATTCATTGATGACTTTCTATCCATCCTCATGTCAATAAGGCATTAACACCAGTGGAGCCTGTCCTTTGTGCATGTGAACGAATGAAACATTTGTTAAAGAACATACTTGAAGTTTTAAAGAGTGTACTTCATTCCTCATTGGAAAACCCCCCAAAAACATTTGGTCTGCACATGGGGGTTACACACAAACGTTTCAGTTGAAAGCTGTCTTCAGTGTCTAGGTTCCCCAGTTCCAGACAGGGGATGTGACGCAGTGAGCCTTGTTTAGGAGATGGCGTATGACTCTGAACGTGTGGCAGCCTGCAGGTAGCTCAGAGGCCTTGAAATCACCATGTTCCTGACTGGAAAAGCCTGGAGGTCTCTCCACCCCTTCAGTGTGCACGTGTGTGTGCACAAACATTTAAAAGTGTGTGTGTGTAATAATAAAAAAAATGTGTGCGTGTACATTAAGAAAGTGTGTGTGTGTGTGCAGTGCAAAGTAGGTGAGGAACATGACTCACCAGCATCAGGAGTACAGACGTTAAACAATAGAGTAATTAAGGTACACTGATTGCTTCTGGAAAGGGCGGAATCCAATACAAAGCTTGGAAGCTGAAGGTTACTTATTTTTTCATGCCAGAGGGAGACACGACAGTGGAAAATGTAATGGTTTTGTAGTGGAGTGGAAATGTGGAAACGGGTGGGGGTGGGGGAGGGGGTTATTGTTGGGAGAGGAGAGGTGTTTGGGATCTCAGGCTTTATCACACCCACTGCAGAAGCACCAGGGTTTCCACACACACACATGGACACACACTTTGTCTGTTTCACAAACACACACATGCGCACACACACAAATGTTGTTTTATCGGTACAAACCCAGGGCATGGGTTCCCATGTGGGATTATCATGTCAGACTTTTTTAAGACGTACCTTATCAGAAACTAATACAAGACCCAAGTCCGAACAAGTATTAGTGTTGCTTTGAAGTTTAAATGTTTGAGGACAAAGTTAAAGTTCCTCATGAATGTAGTCAAAGAAAGGGTAGTGTTTGCAATACAAATGTGTAACTTCAGATACCCATGCCCTGAATAATTTGACTTTGAACTATTATTGTCAATAAGATATTTGTGGGGGGGGGGGCATATTTATTGGTCTAAGAAAACATATTTATTGGTCCAAAAACATATTCTCTGACGTATAGAGCATGTCTATCATCTGTTTTAACAGCTTCATGTCTCCTCTTATCTGCAGGATGAGGTGAAGATTCCCTCTAAACTGACCGTGTCAAAGTCCATGAAGCTCTCAGAGCTGGTAGAGGGAGGAAGAGGCAGCGTGCTGGACCTGAAAGAAGGAGCCGAGGAGAATGGAGAGGAGGGAGAAGAGAAGCCCCACTTGGACCTCTCCTCTGACGAGGAGGAGCTGGAGACCGAGGACGTCATCGAGGAGTCGCGAACCGAACGCATCAAGCGTAGCAGCCTCCAGCGCGTACAAAACATCAAAAGTGCCTTCTCCAAGGAGAAGATGGGCTTGACCAAGGAGAAGATGACCAAGACCAGGGAAAAGATGGGCTTGACCAAGGAGAAGATGACCTTGACCAAGGAGAAGATGGGCTTCAACAGGCAGAAAACCAATAAGGAAAACGTGGAGAAAATCCCGAAGCCAAACGCCAAAGAGAATTTCGACAAGACCAAACAACACGCCAAAGAGAACTTCGACAAGACCAAAAAAAACGCCAAAGAGAACTTCGACAAGACCAAGCAGAAGACCAAGGAGAACCTGGAGAAGACGCGCCACAACATCGAGAAGAAGATGGGCAAGCTGGGCACGCGCATGAGTGTCAACCCCGAGCAGAAGGAGAAGATGAAGGTGTCACGGCAGAAGGTGATGAAATCCTTTACCCCCGACCACACCGTCTACGCCCGCGACAAGACCGCCATCTACAAGGTGCCTCCCTTCACCTTCCACGTCAAGAAGTTCCGCGAGGGGGCCATGGAGCCCGTGGAAGTCCAGGGGACGGAGATGGTGGAGGTATCCCAGGACCTCAACCCTTTTCAGGGACTGGAGGATGACTGCCACGAGGGGCGTGTGGATCTGGACGTGGACGTGGATATGATGAATGGAGGAGGAGAGGAGGAGGGGATGGAGGATGAAGAGGAAGAGGAAGAGGACGAGGAGGACAGCCATTCCCTGCAGGAGATGCACGAGGACTCGGAGCATGTGCTGGTGGAGCGGGATAGGGACAGCGACTAGGTGAGGAAGTGGAGGAAGAGGAGGAAGAGGAGGATGGTGAACGAGACAAATTGCCTGATCCCAAAACTGCCTACTAGAACCAAACCCCCTGAGCGCCTTGTGTAGATCTAAAAAGGACTGGATAGGTAGAAGCAATACGGTAATAGCTACCTGTTGTCTTCTGCTGTATTTCTTGCACCTGTCCAATCCACTTTGTAAAAGTGTCTAAGGGGGAGGGGCTAGGGATTGATTTTGGGATTGGGTGCTAGAGAGGCCATGAAGAGAAGAAAAGGAAGAAGAATGAGACAACAAACAACAACATGGGGTTGGAAGGGAAAGAAAGGGAGAGAATGGGGTGGTAAGGAATACAGAATAAAGTTTCTATGCCGTGAACAAATTATTACTCTGAAGGGGTGTGGCCATATCCCTTGGGAGCGAACAGTATAATATTCCATCAACTTCCAAAATCATGTTTAAGTTGAAATGCTAACGTCCCTCACAAAAGCTGTGAATGGAAGTTAGTAAAGTGCAAATTTAGTTATCATCTGTATGTTAGATATTTCAGTAACACTTTAGTAACAGTCTAAGGAAAAAAGGATAACACAGACCATTAAATGATGGGAAAGTGTGGCCACTTCGGTTTTGAAATGATTTGTTTCTTGAAAGGTCATCAAGCGTAAAAAGCACAAAAATGAAATTGAAAATCTTCATAAACGGTATCGGGTTAAAGTAAATAAATCCACAAATACAAATATATATATATTTTTATATCTTAAATGACCACGTTTTCCTGAATTTGATTATATAATCTTGAAGCCCATTAAAAAACAGTATGGGACTGGATCCAGGAAGTAAGGCGAAATAGGCAGTCACTTTCCCATTGTATAAGTGATTATAAAATATCGAAGCACTGCATTAATATATTCATAAATGCTTATATCAGTTTACCAACCTACAAATAACCAAAGGTTGACATAACGTTTACAGTGACATACCATTTTTGACATAATAATGATTGATTATGTAGTGCTTTTGGATATTTTATAAATAATTTAGGCCCCCGATACGATAAAAGTATTACTTAATTCTTAATATTATTACCCCCCCCACACACTTTTCCTATAGGCATGGTGAATATATTGTGAATTTGACCAGTTCATGTAATTTGGGTGTATTTTCTTGATAAAGATGGCATCTTATACCATCACCTTTTTGTTGTTTGTGAAGAAAGAGTCTAACACAGGGGTCTGCGCTCAAATGAAGGATCCTAACATCTGCAAGAAACACAAAATGGTTGTGAGACGTTTATGGAATGTCACTCGTGCTGTAGGTAGACTACGCACACATGTATTCATTCACTGCCTGAGTTTAAAATAAGAAAAGACATTCCGATGAAATCTCAAGTCATTAAAAGCTCTGTTTCTACGTGACAACAAAGATACGGAGCAATTTTATACGATTTCTTCACAATCCTGGTGGAAAAATGTAAATCCTGCCACTGGTGTGCTATATAAACCTTGTACAATAGCAATCATTTGTTTTATCAATGTTCTATCAAAGTTTCTTATGTGTTGAGTTAATGGTAGACTAACCAGCCACTTACAAACTCATTTTCCCAACACTTTTTTAAATGTCTACTCTCTTTAAAAGTGTTTTGATGAGGTTCACCACCTAGTGGCAATGTATGGTATTAAACATAGGGACATTTACAACGCGGCAGCGCTGACACCAGCATCTCCTTACGAAAGCCGCTCATCAACTAGTACTTGTCACTGATGTAGGAGCAACCCTTAAATCCCAATGGGCTGATACCAAGCACTTGTTTTCCCTAACATTTTTAACCTGGCTGATGCAAGTCAACTGTGCTTTGATTCTCTTGTTGCGTTTAGAATCTAGAATGTTTTTAATATCCAATTCAACCCTTTTTCGTTTTATTGACACAATGTAATCCTGACCTAATGTGTGCATGCTCACAGACTCACAGTCACTGACTATTCCAACTGCACATAAATGCACCATCGCCGTTGCTAATGATCTCATACAGACAAGTTCTCCATTTTATTTTAAAAACGTACATTTTAAACTAAACAGATAAATAGTTGGATTAATTGATCGACGGTGAGGCGAAACATACTTTTCCTCCAAACTGTAACAAAGGGGGAGACAGTACTCCAGTATCATTGATGTCCTGGGTCTTGTTCATTGTGGCATAGAACAGAAAACATTTTAAAACGGAACACGGAACTGAACGTTTCTTATTGGACAAGTCAAGGTAGTCCCTACCTAAAAAGTGCATTTTCTTTCGCTAGGTGCCTAATGAACACGGCCCAGTTTCCAAACCCAGACCTGAATAATCCAGTTTTTTTTCTACTATTCATTTCCGTGTATGTAAGTGTATATAATGTCAATCACTGCCATAGCAGTGCAACTGCCTTTATTGCAAAACCAGTGAACCTTAATTTGCTTCCGCTGTCTCCAAACCCTCTGTGAAAACACTTGCATTAAGCAACAAACAGCCATGAATTACATTTTATACTTACTTTGTACACAATGCTTAAATAACATTCAGCAACTATGATTTAAAAAAACAGTGCCTTTCCGGCTTTTAAGAGACATTTTAAACCAACTGGGGGGACCCCACAACTACAGCCTGTTTAAACCCCCCCCCCAATCTCTTTTTCATGTTGGTTAAATAATGCATATGAAATCTGTACCATGTAATGATTCATTCCCTAACCACTAATACTTTAATAAAAGCTAATTTGATTCACAATTGCTGTATGTCCTCATTGAAAACACTGAGATGATGATCCCAAATGAAAAACAAGCGGTAGTGTATCCTTGCAAGTACAATTTATTTGACTTTTGATTAAGTTGTTGCATGTGGTACAAGTAACATAGTGAATATTATTCAGGAAACATATAAACCACAGAGACCAAAATTGTCTATAAGTGTATGTGGTGCACGAGTCTCCCTATCTTCTATACCAACTTTTCCATAATGTCTCAAATACACACTTTTCAGTTATAGTGCAAAATATACCGCAACAACTAAGTCAAAATACTTTAATGATCAACTACAAATTACTTCTCCCCTTGAACTGTTCAGCAGTGTTCCGCTCCCGGACTGACTCAACTAAGCTCGATGATGATTGGTCCCTTTCATCTGTCAATCAAACTTCCACCATTGACGTGTACGCGTGTCTCATCATTACGCATTCACGTTCATTCGAGAACCAAAGGCTCAGTCTGTTACACTCGGTTTTAATTACACCTCTGTATATGCAAATGAAGCACATTTATTATGCACTCTTAGAAAAAAGGGTTCCAAAAGGGTTCTTCGGCTGTCCCCATAGGAGAACCCTTTTTGGTTCCAGGTAGAACCCTTTTGAGTTGTAGAAACCTCTGTGGAAAGGATTCTATATGGAGCCCAAAAAGGTTCTACCTTGAACCAAAAAGGTTCTTCAAAAGGGTTATCCTATGGGGATAGCCAAATAACCATTTTAGGTTCTATATAGAACCTGTTTTTTCTATGAGTGTACTGTACTCTATGGTATCTGCAATCCCAAATCAATCTCTAAAGCTCACAACAATGGTACCAGCAGACTGCAGCTTTATCACTGAGTAGGTGTCAGTATCTCCACAGAAGATCCAATACGAACAAAGAATCCAGGATGGAAGGACTTAGTGAATGTGGTCTGGACTCTGTGGAGGAGGGTCATTGTGTCAGAGATGCTGTAGAAGGACAGTGTTCCTGCCATGTGGTCCAGGCACACCCCTACTCTGGAGGAGCAGGGGACAGGGATATCAGTCCTGTTATTACTGTGGATAAAACAGCGGCTGAATGAAGAGCTGTATAACCTCCAGGATTGATCATTACCCCCAAGCACACGCTCATTACCATCTTCTTTCGTGCTGATCCGTTTATATATGAGACAGCTACATGAATCCCTTCCCCGCTCCACTCTACCTTCCAGTGGCAAGTTCCAGAGAGACCCTCTCTGCACAGCACCTGTTGGTAGGAGGGAAATCTGTCTGGATGGTCAGGAAAGGCCTGGGCCTTATCTCTCCTGGTCACCTTACTGTTCTCCATCAGACAGACACATGCTAGTGTGTCCTTAACAAACATTGGGATCCAATGTCAGCTGGCAAGAGACTAAGAAGATGAAAAATAAAGTGAGTGACAATGTTTGCGACCGTGTATTCATTCATACGCGTGTGTACGCACATGTATGCACTCCTGTTTATGTTTTTGTGTGTGTGCATGCATGTCTCCACTTGTATGTATGCTTTTATGTGTGTGTGTGTGTGTGTGTGTGTGTGTGTGTGTCATGCACTTCTGTTTGTTCGTTTGCTCATGTTTTTTGTTATATTTATTCCAAATACTCCAAACAGATATGTTTGTGTTTGCCAGTTTACTCACATTTTTTTTTTAACTCCTCTCTGGTCTTGGGCTCAGCAAGGTGTTCAATCTGAAATGTAGTCACTATGGAGACGGACAGACTCAGTTCACAAGACAAACTATTCAATTTCATAAACATTAACCAAATACAAGATAAGATAGTACGTTTTTAGTACGTTATTAACCCGCCAGAGGGGAAATTTGAATGCACTAGCCAAGACATACATTACCAATAGACACACCATAAATCACAAGGACACACAGACATTAAAAGCAGCCCATCATAAATGAATATATAAAAAAAAAGTGTTTGTGTCAAAAAATCATAGTATATGGTAAGAAGGATCTGTGGAAACGTTCTGTTTTGGCCCGAGGTAAAATAGATCTGTCTGCCATCGCACTGCGATGCTCCAGGCAGGAGCTGTGGAGGCTGTGGAGGCTATGGAGGCTGTGGAGGCTGTGGATAGTGTTGGCCTCTATACTTGTAAGCTTTTTGAGGGTTTAAGGCAGTTACTATTAGATTTTATGACTAGCAAAACATATTATTTGGTCTTGAAATACAATTTACCAACCTTTTCCAGGTTGCATATGTCCTGCAGTCGATCGTACAGTTCAGACACTGATTTCCTCAGATGCTCAAAAGAGACGTCTGGATAGACAATGATGCTGGGTAAGGCTTTAGATCCAGGAGAGACACAGCGAGACTGGAAACTCTACAGAGAGAGGGAAACGGTAAAAGGGATTGAGCACATTTCTAGAGATAGATGTACCTTATCATATGTAACGGCTAAGTTAGTGACGTCACCTGGAGAAAAATGGATGTGATCCTCTGTGTGAGAGAGCTGCTTCAGCTCAGCAGCTCTCCTCCTCAGCTCAGCCACCTCCTGCTCCAGTTACTCCAGGAGTCTTTCAGCCCGACTGACTTCAGCTTTCCTCCTGGGCTACTTTGCCTTCTCTCAATGGAGCAGATCAGAAAAGATCCACTCACAGTCCTCTGCTGCCTGTGCTGAGCGCTGTTAGGACACAGAAAGACGAGGGAGGTCCATTTCAACCAGGCCATTCACTCAGTTCTCATCAGGAGCCCAGACAGCCTGTATATGTAAATATACAGTACCAGTCTAAAGTTGACACACATACTCATTGCAAGGTTTTTGTTTATTTTTTCTACATTGTAGTACAATAGTGAAGCCATCAAAACGATGAAATAACACACATTGAATCATGCAGTAACCCCAAAAAAGTGTTAAAAATCTAAATATATTTTATATTTGAGATTCTTCAAAGTAGCCACCCTTTGCCTTGATGACAGCTTTGCACACTCATGATAAGCTGTAGACCACACCACCAATAGAGTTTTCATCTATATTTTTCATAGCCGTCTATTTACCACCACTAACAGATGCTGGCACTAAGACCGCATTCAACGAGCTGTATTTGGCCATAAGAAAACAAGAAAATCCAGAAGCGGCACTTCTAGTGGCCGGGGACTTTAATGCAGGCAAACTTAAATCCTTTCTACCAGCATGTCACATGTGCAACATGAGGAAAAAAAACTCTAGACCCTCCACACAGAGACGCATACAAAGCTCTCCTTTACCCTCCATTTGGCAAATTTGACGATACTTCTATCCTCCTGATTCCTGCTTACAGGCAAAAACTAAAGCAGGAAGTACTAGTGACTCGCTCAATACGGAAGTGACGACTTCGTCCCTACAATGCTACACTGCAGAACTTTTTTGCTAGCACAGACTGGAATATGTTCCGGGATTCATCCAATGGCATTGAAGAGTTTACCACCTCAGTCATCCATCAATAAGTGCATCGACGACGTTGTCCCTACAGTGACCGTATGTACATATCCCAACCAGAAGCCATGGATAACAGGCAACATTCGCACTGAGCTAAAGGCTAGAGCTGCCGCTTTCAAGGAGCGGGACATTAATCTGGACGCTTATAAAGAAATCCCGCTATGCCCTCAGACGAACCATCAAACAGGCAAAGAGTCAATACAGGACTAAAATTGAAGCCTACTACAACAGCTATGACGCTCGTCGGATGTGGCAGGGCTCGCAAACTATTTCAGACAACAAAGGGAAACCCGGCCGCGAGCTGCCCAGTGACACGAGCCTACCAGATGGACTAACTGCGTTTTATGCTCACTTCAAGGCAAGCAACACTGAAGTATACATGAAAGTACCAGCTGTTCTGGACAACTGTGTGATCACTCTCCCCGTAGCAGATGTGAGCAAGACCTTAAAACAGGTCAACACTCACAAGGCTGCGGGGCCAGACAGTTAACCAGGATGTGTACTCAGAGCATGCGTGGACCAACTGGCAAGTGCCTTCACTGACATTTTCAACCTCTCCCTGACTGAGTCTGTAATACCTACATGTTTCAAGCAGCGCACCATAGTCCATGTGCCCAAGAAAGTGAAGTTAACCTGCCTAAATGTCTACCGCTCTGTAGCACTCACGACAGTAGCCATGAAGTGCTTTGAAAGGCTGGTCATGGCTCACATCAACACGGAAACCCTAGACCCACTCCCATACCACCCCTACAGATCCTGCAATCTCAATTGCACTGCACACTGCCCTTTCCCAACTAGACAAAAGGAACACCTATGTGAGAATGCTGTTCACTGGTTACAGCTTAGCATTCAACACCATAGTGCCCTCAAAGCTCATCACTAAGCTAAGGACCCTGGGACTAAACACCTCCCTCTGTAACTGGATCCTGGACTTCCTGACGAGCCGCCCCTAGGTGGTAAGGGAAGGCAACAACACATCTGCCACGCTGATCCTCAACACGAGGGCCCCTCAGGGGTGCGTGCTTAGACCTCTCCTGTACTCCCTGTTCACCCACAACTGTGTGGCCAAGCACGACTCCAACACAATAATTAAGTTCGCTGATGACACAACAGTGGTAGGCCTGATCACCGACAACAATGAGACAGCCTATACGGAGAAGGTCAGAGACCTGGCAGTATGGTGCCAGGACAATAACCTCTCCCTCAACAGTACTGGAAAAAGAGGACCGAGTTCCTTGGTGTCCACATCACCAACATACTAACATGGACCAAGCTCACCAAGACAGTTGTAAAGAGGGCATGACAAAACCTATTCCCCCTCAGGACACTGAAAGGATTTGGCATGGGTTCTCAGATCCTCAAAAGGTTCTACAGCTGCACCATCGAGAGTATCCTGACCGGTTGCATCACTGCCTAGAATGGCAAATGCTCGGCATCCGACCATAAGGCGCTACAGAGGGTAGTCCGTACGGCCCAGGACATCACTGGGGCCAAGCTTCCTGTCATCCAGGACCTATATACTAAGCAGTGTCAGAGGAAGGCCCAAAAAATGGTCAAAGACTCCAGTCACCCAAGTCATATACTTTTCTCTCTGCTACCGCACGGCAAGCGGTACCAGAGCGACAAGTCTAGGTCCAAAAAGACTCCTTAACAGCTTCTACCCCCAAGCCATGAGACTGCTGAACAATTAATAAAATGACCACCCAGACTATTTGCATTGCCCGCCCCCCCTGTTTTTACACTGCTGCTACTCTGTGTTTATTATTTACGCAGTCCCTTTACCCCAACCTACATGTACAAATTACCTTGACTAAGTAGTACCCCCGCACATTGACATGGTACAGGTACCCCATGTAAACTCAGCAAAAAAAGAAATGTCCCTTTTTCAGGACCCTGTCTTTCAAATATAATTCGTAGAAATCCAAATAACTTCACAGATCTTCATTGTAAAGGGTTTAAACACTGTTTCCCATGCTTGTTCAATGAACCATAAACAATTAATGAACATGCACCTGTGGAACGGTTGTTAAGACACTAACAGCTTACAGACGTAGGCAATTAAGGTCACAGTTATGAAAATGTAGGACACTAAAGAGGCCTTTCTACTGACGCTGAAAAACACCAAAAGAAAGATGCCCAGGGTCCCTGCTCATCTGCGTGAACGTACCTTAGGCATGCTGTAAGGAGGCATGAGATCTGCAGATGTAGCCAGGGCAATAAATTGCAATTTCCGAACTGTGAGATGCCTAAGACAGCGCTACAGGGAGACAGGACGAACAACTGATCGTCCTCGCAGTGGCAGACCACATGTAACACGTGCACAGGATTGGTACATCCAAACATCACACCTGCAGGACAGGTACAGGATGGCAACAACAACTGCCTGAGTTACACCAGGAACGCACAATCCCTCCATCAGTGCCCAGACTGTCTGCAATAGGCTGAGAGAGGCTGGACTGAGGGCTTGTAGGCCTGTTGTAAGGCAGGTCCTCACCAGACATCACCGGCAACCACGTCGCCTATGGGCACAAACCCACCGTCGCTGGACCAGACAGGACTGGCAAAAAGTGCTCTCACTGACGAGTCGCGGTTTTGTCTTACCAGGGGTGATGATCGGATTGCCGTTTATTGTCGAAGGAATGAGCGTTACACCGAGGCCTGTACTCTTGAGCGGGATTGATTTGGAGGTGGAGGGTCCGTCATGGTCTGGGGCGGTGTGTCACAGCATCATCGGACTGAGCTTGTTATCATTGCAGGCAATCTCAATGCTGTGTGTTACAGGGAAGACATCCTCCTCCCTCATGTGGTACCCTTCCTGCAGGCTCATCCTGACATGACCCTCCAGCATGACAATACCACCAGCCATACTGGTCGTTCTGTGTGTGATTTCCTGCAAGACAGGAATGTCAGTGTTGTGCCCGTGGCCATGGCCAGCGAAGTGCCCGGATCTCAATCCCATTGAGCACGTCTGGGACCTGTTGGATCGGAGGGTGAGGGCTAGGGCCATTCCCCCCAGAAATGTCCAGGAACTTGCAGGTGCCTTGGTAGAAGAGTGGGGTAACATCTCACAGCAAGAACTGGCAAATCTGGTGCAGTCCATGAGGAGAAGATGCACTGTAGCACTTAATGCAGCTGGTGGCCACACCAGATACTGACTGTTACTTTTGATTTTGACCCCCCCCCCTTAGTTCAGGGACACATTATTCAATTTCTGTTAGTCACATGTCTGTGGAACTTGTTCAGTTTATGTCTCAGATGTTGAATCTTGTTATGTTCATACAAATATTTTTGCTGGGTTTATATAGCCTAGTTATTGTTTTTTTTATTTTACTTTAGTTTATTTAGTAAATATTTTCTTAACTCTATTTTCTTAAAAGTGCATTGTTGGTTAAGGGCTTGTAAGTAAGCATTTACGGTAAGGTCTACACCTGTTGTATTCGGTGCATGTGACAAATAAAATTTGATTAGATTGGTTGTGTACTTTGACATTTCTGAGCATTGCCAGATTTTTCTTTCTCTTTCAGTTATATCACATTGGACTTAAACACTTCCTCAAAGTTATTGAGGCATATTACAGTTGAAGTTGGAAGTTAACATACACTTCGGTTGGAGTCATTAAAACTTGTTTTTCAACCAATCCACACATTTCTTGTTAACAAACTATAGTTTTGGCAAGCCGATTAGGACATCTACTTTGTGCACGACAAGAGTATTTTTTCCAACAATTGTTTACAGACAGATTATTTCACCTATGATTCATTGTATCACAATTCCAGTGGGTCAGAAGTTTACATGAAGTTGACTGTGCCTTTAAACAGCTTGGACAATTCCAGAAAATGATGTCATGGCTTTAGAAGCTTCTAATAGGCTAATTGACATCATTTGAGTCAATTGGAGGTGTACCTGTGGATGTATTTCAAGGCCTACCTTCAAACTCAGTGCCTCTTTGCTTAACATCATGGGAAAATCAAAAGAAATCAGCCAAGACTTCAGAAAAACAATTGTATACCTCCACAAGTCTGGTTCATCCTTGGGAGCAATTTCCAAATGCCTGAAGGTACCACGTTCATCTGTACAAACAATAGTACGCAAGTATAAACACCATGGGACCACGCAGTCGTCATACCACTCAGGAAGGAGACGCGTTCTGTCTCCTAGAGATGAACGTACTTTGGTGCGAGAAGTGCAAATCAATCCCAGAACAACAACAAAGGACCTTGTGAAGATGCTGGAGGAAACAGGTACAAAAGTATCTATATCTACAGTAAAGCGAGTCCTATTTCAACATAACCTGAAAGGCAGCTTAGCAAGGAAGAAGCCACTGCTCCAAAACCGCCATAAAAAAGCCAGACTATGGTTTGCAACTGCACATGGGGACAAAGATCGTATTTTTTGGAGAAATGTCCACTGGTCTGATGAAACAAAAATAGAACTGTTTGGCCATAATGACCATTGTTATATTTGGAGGAAAAAGGGTGATGCTTGCAAGCCGAAGAACAACATTCCAACCATGAAGCACGGGGGTGGCAGCATCATGTTGTGGGGGTACTTTGCTGCAGGAGGGACTGGTGCACTTCACAAAACAGATGGCATCATGAGGAAAGGATATTTATGTGGATATATTGAAGCAACATAAGAAGACATCAGCAAGGAAGTTAAAGCTTGGTCGCAAATGGTTCTTCCAAATGGACAATGACCCCAAGCATACTTCCAAAGTTGTGGTAAAATGGCTTAAGGACAACAAAGTCAATATATTGGAGTGGCCAACACAAAGCCCTGACCTCAATCCTATAGAAAATTTGTGGGCAGAACTGAAAAAGCGTGTGCGAGCAAGGTCTACAAACCTAACTCAGTTACACCAGCTCTGTCAGGAGGAATGGGCCAAAATTCTACTTATTGTGGGAAGCTTGTGGAAGGCTACCTGAAACGTTTGTCCTAAGTTAAACAATTTAAAGGCAATACACTCTTAGTATTTGATAGCATGTCAACTTCTGACCCACTGGGAATGTGATGAAAGAAATAAAAGCTGAAATAAATCACTCTAATATTATTCTGACATTTCACATTCTTAAAATAAAATGGTGAACCTAACTGACCTAAGACAGGGAATTTTTACTAGGATTAAATGTCAGGAATTGTGAAAAACTGAGTTTAAATGTATTTGGCTAAGGTGTATGTAATCTTCCGACTTCAACTGTAAATATATCTGTGGAGTTACCATCCTTACCTGTTTCTCAGTCCCTTCTGCTGTAGCTGAGTCTGTCTCATGGCTTTTATGTTCATCCATAAAAAAACTCCAGTAGTTTGTCATGTAGTTGTGTGGAGGCTTTGACTAGCTTGTGCTTCTTTAATGGAGCTACTTCATTGTAAGGCTGGAGATGAGTCTCACAGTAAGAGACCAGGCAGGACATCACGGCTTTTAGTTTTCTCCCAGCTCAGAAATCACACTCCAAATCTCCAGGTCCAGCAAAGAACAGAGAAGGGGGAGCAGCTTGGACTCCTGTCTTCTTCAGTTTCTCCACCACCTCAGAAAGCATAGTGTTTCTGTTTAGAACAGGCCTTGGGATAAAGGTCTGCACTGGGGGCAGCTGTAGACGCCCATCATCTTCCTGATCCAAGCAGCCCTTAAAACAGCCAATACAGTAGCTGTGTCCACAGGGAATAGTCACTGGATCCTTCAGTAGCTCCAGACAGATTGGACAACTGATTGAGTCCATGGCCTTTGCCATTTTGATGCACACACTAACAAGCATAGCAAGTGAACCAGAGATAAGTTTAGTTTTCTGAGGAGTAGGAGGGAGTGGCTTGTATTCTGTTGATGGTGGCTTCCTGGTTCTATGTGAACTCAGATGTCAGCAGAGGGCATGGCCAGCAGAGGGCATGATTGGTCTGTCACATCCAGGGAATAATTGTATCCTTACAATTGTGCGTCAGTGTAACAACAAGAGGCACTGTAGAGTAAGGTAACACAGGAGACACATTTCTATGAAAAATCTGTATTCTTTATGTCATGTACAACGATACAGACATGGACATTTTCTTTATGAATACCAATTTACATTATTGCAATGGATGGAAAATTAAGCTACCCATGTAGTCTACCGGATGACATTAAATACAACTTTAAAATGACATAATATTGCTTAGGCTACAATATTTCAGCACAAGCAGTTAGAACAAAGGACACAAACCTGAGGGATAGCAGGGGCTTAAAACTACAGAGGTGTTACATCTTCAATAGTCCCCTTCTGTGAAAGAACTTACCAGCTTCCTCAGGAATTAACATAAAGTGATTGAGAGGAGTGACTTTTTTTAAATTAAGTCCTCATACTACACATTATCAGACTAAAGCATCAGGACATGATTCCCACTTGTTAACGAGGAGCTCCTGTACTTCAGACTCCCATCAACAGAGTGTGCTCGGTGGCATCTGGAGATTGTTCAAAAGAGTGAAACGTTTCAGAACTTTGCAGATAGAAATGCACTGTATAGAGTGGGCATGATTTCTTATGCACTATGACAAAGAGGGCTCCTTATCTATGAGATATACAGTACCAGTCAAAAGTTTTGACTCACCTACTCATTCAAGGGTTTTTCTTAATTTTTACTATTTTCTACATTGTAGAATAATAGTGAAGACATCAAAACTATAAAATAACACAAATGGAATCATGTAGTAACCAAAAATGTGTTAAACAAATCTAAATATATTTTATATTTCAGATTCTTCAAAGTAGCTACAGTACCTTTTGCCTTGATGACAGCCTGACACACTTTTGGAATTATCTCAACCAGCTAAATGAGGTAGTCACCTGGAATGCATTTCAGTTAACAGGTGTACCTTGTTAAAAGTTAATTTGTGGAATTTCTTTCCTTCTTAATGTGCTTGAGCCAATCAATTGTGTTGTGACAAGGTAGGGGTGGTATACAGAAGATAGCCCTATTTGGTAAAAGACTAAGACCATCCATATTATGGCAAGAACAGCTCAAATAAGCAAAGAGAAATGACAGTCCATCATTACTTTAAGACATGAAGGTCAGTCAATACAGAAAATGTCAAGAAAGTTTCTTTAAGTGCAGTACCAAAAACCATCAAGTGGTCCTCTCAAGAGGTCCGCCAAAGGAAAGAAAGACCCAGAGTTACCTCTGCTGCAGAGGATAGGTTCATTAGAGTTAACTGCACCTCAGATTGCAGCCCAAATAAATGCTTCACAGAGTTCAAGTAACAGACGCATCTCAACATCAACTGTTCAGAGGAGACTGCGTGAATCAGTCCTTCATGGTAGAATGTCTGCAAAGAAACCACTACTAAAGGACACCAATAATAAGAAGAGACTTGCTTGGGCCAAGAAACACGAGCAATGGACATTAGACCGGTGGAAATCTGTCCTTTGGTCTGATGAGTCCAAGTTTGAGATTTGTGGTTCCAACCGCTGGGTCTTTATGAGATGCAGAGTAGGTGAACGGATGATCTCTGCATGTGTGGTTCCCACCGTGAAGCAAGGAGGAGGAGGTGTGATGGTGCTTTGCTGGTGACACTGTCTGTGATTTATTTAGAATTCAAGGCGCACTTAGCCAGCATGGCTACCACAGCATTCTGCAGCGATTCGCCATCCCATCTTGTTTGGGCTTAGTGGGACTATCATTTGTTTTCAACAGGACAATGACCCAACACACCTACATGCTGTGTGAGAGCTATTTGATCATGATGGAGAGTGATGGAGTGCTGCATCAGATGACCTGGCCTCCACAATCACCCGACCTCAACCAAATTGAGATGGTTTGGGATGAGTTGGAACGCAGAGTGAAGAAAAAGCAGCCAACAAGTGCTCAGCATATGTGGGAACTCCAAGACTGTTGGAAAAGCATTCAAGGTGAAGCTGGTTGAGAGAATGCCAAGAGTGTGCAAAGCTGTCATCAAAGCAAAGGGTGGCTACTTAGAAGAATCTAAAATCTAAAATCTATTTTATTTGTTTAACACTTTTTTGGTTACTACATGATTCCTTATGTGTTATTTCATAGTTTTGATGTCTTCACTATTATTCTACAATGTAGAAAATAGTAAAAATTTGGAAAAACCTTTGAATGAGTAGGTGTGTCCAAACTTTTGACTGGTACTGTACTTCTATGCTAAATGATAAATGTTCTGTGACGTTGCGCCCTCCTGAATAAGCCCCAGATTATGGGTGTTTTGAACGCAGGCTTCTCTCACTCTCTCTCTCCCCCTTCTCTCTGTCTCTTTATTCCTGTTTCCCTGAAGTAAAATATTCTCCATCAGGTTTGAGTGGGGGGCTGATTGTGGCTGTACTAATACTGCTTTTTACACAGGGAAGAAAGGGAGAAAGAGGGAAAATAAAGAGCACGAGAGAGCGTGACCCTTACCTCATCGATACCTTCTAATACCCATCAATGTTAGCCTGACTTCAGATCTGCTTGAGCCAGCTCCTCTGAATATCTTGAAAGCATATACAGATCTGGGACCAGCTACATTGACGTATCTTTCTCTGTCAAATGCTGAGAGCATGGTATACATCATTTATCCAGAGCGACTTGAAGTACAGTGAGTACATACATTCTTTAGTACGTGTATGTGTTCCCTGCGAGAATTTAACACATGACCATGCCGTTGCCTGAGCCACACAGAATTACTAATAATGTGTTGTCTGATGGGTTTGTGGTTGCTGGGACTCGGGGTCTCACATTGACATCGTGCATCATGTTCCCAGACCATGGCCAGGATTCAAACCGATTAGGTAGATCCGCGTTATAGCGAATTGACATTTGAAAGTCCTTTCCGATTGAGCCGACATACAGTATGCAGCATTTACCGTGAATGCGGTGGATCCCGGCTGCAACCTAGCAAACCAAACCTGTTTATTTAGGTTGGCCAACATCAACAAGGCGTTAGAAAACAGAAGTACTAAGAGATAGAGAGCGAGAAAGAGAGAGAGAGAGAGATACTGATACATTGCCGGCCAGTGGAGGCTCTACCTAGCTAGGTTTGCTCTTTTGGGATTTAATACCGGGTTTCAATGAAAGTGTTAGTTGAAAAGTACCTTAGCAGAAAGCACAACACAAATAAAACTGTATCCTTGACAAAAGGTGATAGACTAATACTGGACAAGGGAAATCTGACAGTGTAGGCCTACTCCCAGAGTGAAACTGTTTGGAAAATCCTAAAGCGAGGGGACATCGGCAACAGACACTATACGTGACATAAATATAGGCCTACTCTATATTCATCTAATAAATAGCACAAAACAAATAAAACTTGATCGTTCGTCGCTATGGCTTCAAAGAGGGTCCTCCAGACCAAGTTGGAGCATGCAGTCGACAGTCTTCAGAGAGCCAACGGGAGAGAGGGGCAACAATTTTGTGGCTGAAACGCCACGGCCATCTCTGGTTCTCCAGTGTGTAGCACCGTAGCCAGTAAGCGGTTTTGCATGTTGGACTTGGTGGCACGCTGCTCTGCTCTCATTGGCTGCATAGAAATGTTTTAGGTCCTGTCCAAAATCAACCCTTAACTTCTGTGCACTTGTGAAGATCTGAAAGGATTTGATGGGTTTCAGCGATAGGGTGAACATTCCACTTAGCCTATTAGAAGTTAAAGTTGAGCTCCAACCATATTGCTCACATACAGTACCTATCTAATCATTTTATACAGTATAAAATGATATACAGTACTGTACACAAGTGCCAAGGCTGTTTCTGGACAGGGCCTCAGAGTAGCTCCACTTAGGTCCTTATTTTTCATCTAGAATGGCTGGGCTAGATCGTTTGCTCTACTAAAATGTAAATGTATGCCAATTTTATCAAGGCTAGTCCAAGCTTGGCTTGTCCAGCCTAGGTCAATTTGATCCAGGCTTGTCCAAACTCGGCTAGTACGGCGAGAAGATGATGGGCGTATGAGTGGCCCTCAGGGGCCCCGGGGCGGGCCTGAAGAGCGCGGGGCTGAGCAGGGGGGTCTGGATGAGGGGTGTATGGCCGGGCCCCGGGGGGCCCCGCAGGGTCAGGGGATTGGAGGCCATGGTGCAAAGGGTGGCCGGGTTCATGTGGCTGGCCAGGAAACCTGCCGACAGGGCCTTGGACAGCTGCTTCTGCAGGGCCAGTTTGGTCTGGAAGAGAGGAACCATAGGGTTTTTAGTATGAGTCTGCGACAGCTATTCAACAAACTTACATGCAGGTCAAGTTCATTAGAGCACGCAACGAAAAACGGTTTGAAACTATTTGCAATGGAAAACAAAAATGTGCATTTCTTATTGGGCAAGTCATAGTGGTCCCAGCCAGTTTCCGTCTGTGTTCCTCCATTTGGTGCTTAATGTACACAACCCAGGGTCAAATACCTCTTTGAGGTGTGCTTGATTTAGCATGGAGTTTGCACTTTTGGGACTATTATATTGGTTCAATTGTACCGGCAAACAAGTGTACATCAAGCTCGGCACAGGTATTTGAAAGTATTAGACATACACTACCTGACCAACAGTATGTGGACACCTGCTCGTCGAACATCTCATTCCAACATCATGGGCATTACTATAACAGCCTCCACTCTTCTGGGAAGGCTTTCTACTAGATGTTGGAACATTGCTGCGGGGACTTGCTTCCATTCAGTCACAAGAGCATTAGTGAGGTCGGGCACTGATGTTGGGCGATTAGGCCTAGCTCGCAGTCGGCATCCAATTAATTTCAAAGGTGTTCAATGGGGTTGAGGTCAGGGTTCTGTGCAGGCCAGTCAAGTTCTTCCAAACCGATCTCAACAAACCATTTCAGTATGGACTTTACTTTGTGCATGGGGGCACTGTCATATTGAAATAGGAAATGTCCTTCCCCAAACTGTTGCCACAAAGTTGGAAGCACAGAATCGTCTAGAATCTCATATGCTGTAACGTTACTATTTCCCTTCACTGGAAATAAGGGGCCTAGCCCGAAACATGAAAAACAGCCCCAGACCCTTATTGCTCCTCCACCAAACTTTACAGTTGGCACTATGCATTGGGGCAGGTAGCGTTCTCCTGGCATTCACCAAACCCAGATTCGTCCGTCGGACTGCCAGATGGTGAAGCGTGATTCATCGCTCCAGAGAACGCATTTCCACTGCTCCAGAATCCAATGGCGGCGAGCTTTACACCACTCCAGCCGATGCTTGGCATTGTGCATGGTGATCTTAGACTTGTGTGCTGCTGCTCAGCCATAGAAACCCATTTCATGAAGCTCCCTGACGAACAGTTCTTGTGCTGACGTTCCTTCCAGAGGCAGTTTGGAACTCGGTAGTGAGTGTTGCAACCGAGGACAGACCATTCTTACGCGTCATGCGCTTCAGCACTCGGCAGTCCTGTTCTATGAGCTTGTGTGGCCTAACGTTTCCACTTCACAATAACAGAACTTACTGTTGACCGAAGCAGCTCTAGCAGGGCAGACAAATGTGATGATCTGACTTGTCGGAAAGGTGGCATCCTATCACGGTGCCACGTTGAAAGTCACTAAGCTCTTCAGTAAGGTCATTCTACTGCCATTGTTTGTCTATGGAGATTGCGTGGCTGACGCTGGTCTGGTATTCAATCAATTCCTGATAGTGGATTTTCCATAACTCCCTCCATCCAGGACATACAGCTGTGCAAATTCAACTTCTCAAAGTAATATTTGTAAAACCCACTATCTGCAATTGATTGAATACCGGCCACCTCAAGCTCTGTGGTACCAGCTGTGATGGAAACAGGAAGTTTCGGTACAATTTTATAAATGTCGACAGATAATTTGTTCGTTCGACATGGTGGGATCTTTTTTTGTTGGTCAAATTATTTACGCGAGAAAAAGAAGTGGAAATGCCTTCATCTCCAGAAATTTAAATAATAACCTTCATATCGAAGTAAACTTGGAGTCATGCGATGATATGGTGTGTGGTCTTCCCGCTACGACTCAGGAAACGATGCAGTTTATTAGGCTACAGATGAAATACGTTATAATGAACTTCACAGGGTGGTGAAAGTGCAAGGTGATCTTGATGCTCCTTTCCAATAAATATCGAGGGTCTTATTCTGGTGACATGATGATCGATGCTTGATCCAGAAAGTAAACTGTTGTGTGCATTACCTCATCACGCACTGATTGTTGGTGGAAGCCAGTTTGGTGGAAACACACCACTGGTGGGAATATTTTCTTTATCCATATTTTAGAATATTCCCATAAAAATCTGTCGCCAATTGGATGGAAACCTAGCTATTGTTCGGCCAGAAAGTATTTTCACCTGGTGTCCCATGTCAGAATCAGTCTAACAATGCTATCTCTCTTCAAGCCCATACAATTGTATCCAAAAAGTTATACTCTAGATCAGGCCTGTATGCATTCAGCTAACCACAACATTAACGTCAGAGTGAGGGTGAATGAAACATGAAAGTGAATATCCATCACCATCAATTGGTGTGAAGCCAGTGTGGATTGCTGGCAACCTCACGAGCTGGCCTTAAATATCCCAGACAAGATTGTGACCATGGCCTGAGACACTGCCTCTACCCAGCAGCTGGCCAAACACAAATCCTGTGCGGCCCTCTGTCTTTGTCTGTGTGTCTGTGTGTCTGTGTGTGTGTGTGTGTGTGTGTGTGTGTGTGTGTGTGTGTGTGTGTGTGTGTGTGTGTGTGTGTGTGTGTGTGTGTGTTTGTCTGCGAGCATGTACTTGTGTGTGTGTTGTGGTTATGTGACAATGTTTGTGTGTGTGCGAGGCTATGTTTACATGAGTGAGTGAGAGACCTTTTTGTGCCTGCCAGTATATTTGGCCTCACCAACTTGAAGCAGTTATTTTTGTAGTGAGTAAACTGTGAAAGAACATGACCATGCCTATTCCCAAACATGGCCCTTTCTCAGCTATCCGACATAGCAGCAGCACGCTATAGTGCTCAGTTCATTTACCCCATAGATAGACAATGGGACAGAGACAGTTTGGGAATGTGAATAAATGTGTGTTTGCCTTTTATGTGACCAGAGCCACCTAAGACAGTAGCCTAATTCAAATTCAGGTTCTTACTCTTCCTAAGCGGGTAAAATGTGGCCCCTGACGTCTTACTGACGTTATTTTCTGTCTTTAAACTGGTTTTCTGGGTTAGAAGACCGGATATAACTCAAATAAAACCAACTGGTCTCTGTTACATGCAGGTTAAGACATCTGATGTCATGGACGTCATAGTTTGGTTATCTGGTAAAACATCCAGACAATGAGATAAAGACATCTGTCTCTGGTTGCTAAAAAGACATTCACAAAACGTCCTCATATAGGCCTTCACCTGAGGGCTGTAAGTGCTGAGGTGGCAGTGGCTGGCCAGTTTCCCTATGGCCGAGGTCACCCCCCCAAACGGGAAACCACTCCATCTCACGCTCTGCAGAGAGGACACAAGAACGGGGGAAAGGGGGCGACAAAATAAGAACGCTGGCTGTGTGGGAATGAATGGGCAGGACAGGAGGGGTAGTTGGTGTGTGTGTGTGTGTGTGTGTGTGTGTGTGTGTGTGTTGGACGGACACTTACTGCTAAAACAGGGTTTGGCTGGCTCTTAGTATAAGGGCTGAACTTCGGTTTCTGGGGCTTTCCTGACAACCGGTCTTTGTGTCTTCTGCTGCTCATGTGCTGAGTGACAAAAGCAAAGCATGTTAGGTTTTATACTGAGTGAAACATCCCTTAAAAACTAAATTCTGGGATTAATTCGAAATACAATCGAAAATCCCATTTGTTTTGGTCTACAGCTGAGGGATGGGGCTAGGGAAATGTAACCCCTCTCAAATTCATAGGCAGCTCCAAATGCAAGGACTGAGTGCATGGCATATATATTTTGAGGCTGTACTACACACACTCAGAAACACACAGAAACACACACACCTGTTTGAGCTGCGTCTCCGAGTTGACGGACACCTCGCACATCTCGCAGTGGAACGGTTGGCTAGCCAGGGCCACGCCCACCCTGGCCTTGCTGCTGATTGCCTGCTTGCTCCTGCATGTCGGCCTAGGCAATGACATTACCTTGCCTCGGCGTCGTGCCTGAGCACCCGTCTGGCCCTCCAGCATCTGCTTGTGTTTGGAGCCTAGAACAGCACAGACACATCACAGACACGACCACATAGATATTGATTCATTTATCAGTTAAAAATTGTATTTAATCAGAATCATAGGTCAGCATTTAAATAGTATCTACTTATCACTCAATAGCAAATACTGTGCAAGTAGCCATATAGACATATTGCAGTGCATACCGCTATAATGGGCTTCTAGCTGGGATGAGGAGTTGACTGTGATTTTGCACATGGGACAGTGGAGGTGCTGCTTGGTGGGGGGGCTCTTTTTGCCCTGCCTGGTCTCCTCTTCCCCTCCTGGTGCCCCTGGGGACTCCCCCTGGCCCTCCAGTGACGGGTTGGAGTCTGGGGTCGGGCTG
Organism: Salmo trutta; assembly: GCF_901001165.1. Classification (NCBI taxonomy): domain Eukaryota; kingdom Metazoa; phylum Chordata; class Actinopteri; order Salmoniformes; family Salmonidae; genus Salmo; species Salmo trutta. The sequence continues at coordinate 67,470,704 of NC_042958.1, read as the reverse complement.
GGGCCCTCCATAGGGCTACCGTCTGATGTGAGCTCCGAGAGCTGGTAGGCAGCAGGGGAGACCTGGGGTGAGAGGAGGGCCAAGGCGTCCAGTGAAGAGGTCTCCGAGACAGGCATAGGGGTGGGGGAGACCCCCTGGAGGGTGTCATCCAGCTTCGGTCTGGTGGGGGGCTGGGGAGACGAGAACAGGCCTGGGGAGAGAGAGAGACGTTGCTGTATGAGAGTTATCGTACATGTGGTATTCACATACAAACAGGGATTGTGGTTAAATTGTCTTCCGACAGGTGGCTTCAGTCTTACACAGCATTAGTCCCTCACCTGACTAGTCTCTATCTGACGTAAGACAATGGGGTTAGGGTTACATGGGGGGAGAAAGGCCAGCACTCACTTGGCAACTATATCAGGCAGCGTAAGACAGTGGATTCAGGTGAGAGCTGGATTCAATTAAAAACACTGGCAGATGTAGATTCTGTTTACTGAGAGCATTGCTCAACACTGGTATTTTTTATTTAACCTTTATTTAACTAGGCAAGTCAGTTAAGAACAAATTCTTATTTACAATGACATACCCCGGCCAAACCCTAACCTGGACGACGCTGTGCCAATTGTGCACCGCCCTATGGTACTCCCAATCACGGCCGGTTGTGATACAGCCTGGAATCAAACCAGGGTCTGTAGTGACGCCTCTAGCACTGAGATGCAGTGCCTTAGACCACTGCACCACTAGGGAGCCCTGGTAGCCTGTTTAGCCTCTCTCTACAGTACCTGTCTCTCTAGATACATACATAGATATAATTGATTTGATAATTTAAAATGATCATTTAAAATAAGTGTGTCTCTACATCTCTCTGTTTGTTGTCCTCTGAATATTTCATTTCAATATACTTTATTGAACTAAACTTCAGTTAGTGCTAAATACGGCTGCTAGAATCCTGACTAGAACCAAAAAATTTGATCATATTACTCCAGTGCTAGCTTCCCTACACTGGCTTCCTGTTAAGGCAAGGGCTGATTTCAAGGTTTTACTGCTAACCTACAAAGCATTACATGGGCTTGCTCCTACCTATCTTTCCGATTTGGTCCTGCCGTACATACCTACACGTACGCTACGGTCACAAGACGCAGGCCTCCTAATTGTCCCTAGAATTTCTAAGCAAACGGCTGGAGGTAGGGCTTTCTCCTATAGAGCTCCATTTTTATGGAATGGTCTGCCTACCCATGTGAGAGACGCAGACTCAGTCTCAACCTTTAAGTCTTTACTGAAGACTTATCTCTTCAGTAGGTCCTATGATTAAGTATAGTCTGGCCCAGGAGTGTGAAGGTGAACGGAAAGGCTGGAGCAACGAACCGCCCTTGCTGTCTCTGCCTTGTCGGTTCCCCTCTTCCCACTGGGATTCTCTGCCTCTAACCCTTTTACAGGGGCTGAGTCACTGACTTACTGGTGTTCTTCCATGCCGTCCATGGGAGGGGTGCGTCACTTGAGTAGGTTGAGCCACTGACGTGGTCTTCCTGTCTGGGTTGGCGCCCCCCCCTTGGGTTGTGCCGTGGCGGACATCTTTGTGGGCTATACTCGGCCTTGTCTTCGGACGGTAAGTTGGTGGTTGTAGATATCCCTCTAGTGGTGTGGGGGCTGTGCTTTGGCAAAGTGGGTGGGGTTATATCCTGCCTGTTTGGCCCTGTCCGGGGGTATCATCGGATGGGGCCACAGTGTCTTCTGATCCCTCCTGTCTCAGCCTCCAGTATTTATGCTGCAGTAGTTTATGTGTCGGGGGGCTAGGGTCAGTCTGTTACATCTGGAGTATTCTCTTGTCTTATCCGGTGTCCTGTGTGAATGTAAATATGCTCTCTCTAATTCTCTCTTTCTTTCTTTCTTTCTTTCTCTCGGAGGACCTGAGCCCTAGGACTACCTGGCATGATGACTCCTTGCTGTCCCCAGTCCACCTGGCCATGCTGCTGCTCCAGTTTCAACTGTTCTGCCTGCGGCTACGGAACCCTGACCTGTTCACCGGACGTGCTTGTTGCACCCTCGACAATTACTATGATTATTATTATTTGACCATGCTGGTCATTTACGAACATTTTAACATCTTGACCATGTTCTGTTATAATATCCACCCGGCACAGCCAGAAGAGGACTGGCCACCCCTCATAGCCTGGTTCCTCTCTAGGTTTCTTCCTAGGTTTTTGGCCTTTCTCAGGAGTTTTTCCTAGGGAGTTTTCCCAGCCACCGTGCTTCTTTCACATGCATTGCTTGCTGTTTGAGGTTTTAGGCTGGGTTTCTGTACAGCACTTTGAGATTTCAGCTGATGTACGAAGGGCTATATAAATAAATTTGATTTGATTTGATTGACATGGAAAGTACAACACTTACAGTGCCTTCAGAAAGTATTCATTCCCCTTGACTTATTCCACATTTTGTTGTGTTACAGCCTGAACTAAAAATGTATTTAAAAAATCAATAAATTCTCAGCCATCTACACATAATACCCCATAATGATAAAGTGAAAACATGTTTATAGAAATGTTTTAAATATCTAATTTGCATAAGTATTCACACCTCTGAATCAATACTTTGTAGAAGCACCTTTGGTAGTGATTACAGCTGTGGCTCTTTCAGGGTCAGTAAGAGCTTTCCACACCTGGATTGTGCAACATTTGCATTATTATTATTTTAAAAAATTTTTCAAGCTCTGGCAAATTGGTTCTTGATCATTGCTAGACAACCATTTACAGGTCATGCCATAGATTTTCAAGTAGATTTGCAGTACCAGTCAAACGTTTGGACAGACCTACTCATTCAAGGATTTTCTTAAATTGTACTATTTTGTACATTGTAGAATAATAGTGAAGACATCAAAACTATGAAATAACACATACGGAATCATGCAGTAATTAAAAAAGTGTTAAACAAAAACTTGTAGGGTCTGTCTCTATGGGGCCGAGGTGGTTTCAATGCACCTACTCCTGTGATTCTGGGACTTTCGGAATGTCGTCATTTTCGCGACGTTAAAAATGAATTGAAGATATTGCAAATGGACGAGGCTGTTTCTCGGCCTGAGAACCTTCTAGAGCCACATATCTCATAACTCAAGCTCTAGAACAGTTTAATAAAGTTTCAGAGGTCTAGGTCTGATGGTTCTTTGATGGTTCGAACGCTGGTAACTATTGCAGGCTCTGTGTGTCTGTAAACCCCACACTGTGTCACTCCATCTTGGCTGTGCGTGTGTGAGAGAACACAACATTACAGAAAATCACAGAAATCCCGTAGAGCTCCTAAACCTGCTTTAACGGATTCGCCTTAACACGCATCAACTGGATCTATAAATAAAAAAAAACACACATTTGTTTTAGCATTATGAAATGGACCTTGTATGATTTATCGTAAAATCTGATAGATAAATGTCTGGTTCTATTTTTTCTTACAGCATAGGTTTATGTACTTTGACGTGAAGCGGTCAAATTAGAGCTGTATTACCATTTTCAACCATTAATCCCACAAAATGTGCATTAACTCAAAGAGCATTGTGGCCTCGACGCCATCTTGTTTCTGGGCTAAAAGTACATTTGGCCACCCCTGTGCTCACCAAGTTTTGTCTTTGAAGTCTGTTCCGTTTACGAGAAACAGCCATGTACATTTGGTTATGAAATGTCAATTTGCCATATACAGTCAGTCGCCATCTGGTGGAATTTTCCAGAACAGCAGAAAAACGTTTTAAAAGAAATGTATTTCTCGGAAACCGATTGTCCTGGAAACTTCTTTTTTTTACTTCCCGAAAGACAAGGCCTTGGGGGGCGACCTGAGGCCCCCTAGTATGTTACCGTCCATTTGCCCTATGAAAATCCTCATCAATCATAAGGGAGCTGTCACATGCATCCCTTATGTATTGTCCAGCTGAAAGTTGAATTAATCTCCCAGTGTCAGGTGGAAAGCAGACTGAACCAGGTTTTCCTCTAGGATTTTGCATGTGCTTAGCTTCATTCCGTTTCTTTTTTATTATGAAAAACTCCCCAGTCCTTAACGATTACAAGCATACCCATAACATGATGCAGCCACCGCTATGCTTGAAAATATGGAGTGTGCTACTCAGTAATCTGTTGTATTGGATTTGCCCCAAACATAACACTTCGTATTCAGGTAAAAAATGAATTGCTTTGTTACAGTATTACTTTAGTGTCTTATTGCAAACAAGATGCATGCATTGGAATATTTGAATTCTGTACAGGCGTCCTTCTTTTCACTCTGTCAAATAGGTTAGTATTGTAGAGTAACTACAATATTGTTGACTCATCCTCAGTTTGTATTGATACACCATCCAAAGTGTAATTAATAACTTCACCATGCTCAAAGGGATATTCAATGTCTGCTTTAAAAAAAAAAAATATCTACCAATAGGTGCCCTTCTTTGCGAGTCATTGGAAAACCTCCCTGGCCTTTGTGGTTGAATCTGTGTTCGGAATTCACTGCTCAACTGTGTGGGGTACAGAGATGAGGTAGTCATTCAAAATAATGTTAAACACTATTATTGCACACAGAGTGAGTCCATGCAACTTATTATATGACCAATTTTTATTCCTGAGCTAATTTAGGCTCGCCATAATAAAGGGGTTGAATACTTATTGACTCAAGACATTTCAGCTTTTCATTTTGAATTAGTTTGTCAAATTTAGAAAAACATAATTCTACTTTGATATTATGGGGTATTGTGTGTAGGTCAGTGACAAAAACAATCTCAATCGAATCCATTTTAAATTCAGGCTGTAACACAACAAAATTTGGAAAAGTCAAGGGCTGTGAATACTTTCTGAACGCACTGTACATTGTCAAAGTAAACATATAACAACGATGGTCAAAGACAGAAATATACTAGACTGTTAGTAATAAATCAATAATCTCTTACCTTTCTCTCACTCTTTCTCCCTTTCTCCCTCACTGTCCCTTTCTCTCTCTCCCTTTTTTTCTCTCTCCCTTTATCTCTCCCTTTCCCTCCATTAATCAATTGCCATGGTTACCCTGGATATAAAGGCTCTATCATTATGTCATTAAATGGAACTGAATTATGGTGAACGAAGTATGGAGAGAATCAATAGAAAACGAAGATGAGTCTAGTAAATACGGCGAAGGATGGAGCGACAGGAGATGGGGCTATTTTCAGATGAGAAAAATGGCTTGACAAATGACAAGACAAAGAGACAAAATAACAGGAAGACAAAGATACTGTTCCGATTGGTAAACGATATGGGCCACATTTTCTGTCCACAAAATAGCACTAAAATGCAAAAAAATATTTATAGCAGGAATGATCTCCTACCGTAACTTAGCTTTTTACGATGTCTGTGAGAAATCTGTGATCTTTAAAGCGGATTCAACACAACTGTAATGAAAATGCGTTGCATGCAACGCAAACCCTAGCAGTAGCATTCCAAACTTGGATTAAGAGTAGCTGTCTTGTCTACCTAAAATGGTTATTATGGGCAAGTTTCTGTGCTGTTTCTGTGCTGTGTTTTGCAGACAGAAAACAGGGTTACAATAAGCCTGGAATCCACACTTATTCAGTGAATTGAAACAATCGTGAAACAGAACCATAATCACTGTGAATTCCAGGATAGCTTACAACAACAGCTCCGCTCCTACATGTCAAAACGACATCCTCTGCATGCACATTCCTTGCTATGATCACTGATCTGACATTAATCCTAATTGCTGATCGCAATCAGATCTCAAGCCTTACTTCAAAGGAAGGAAGGAGAGCAGGCGAGAGGTGAGATTTTTTTCCAGACCTGGTATTTTACCTGTTCCTTCTGTGAGGCTGGGGTCCATCAGTGCTGGTAGGGACTTTGCCACTCCAGTCTTCCCCCTCTCCCTGTCTCTCTCCCTCCCTGCCATGGAGCCCTGGCCCCTCTGACGGTTCCTCTGGGAATCCATGGATTTCAGCTTGCGTGCGTGTTTGTGGCCCTTGTAGTGAGCCTCAGCCTGGTTCTGGTCATGGAGGAGACAAAGAAACAGTATGAGAGGAGAAGAGATCTCTGGATCTCAGCATCAGAACAGCAACCAAAAATGACAAGAAATTAGGAAAGGGGAAGGATTTTGGCAAAACAACTTGGTAACTAGTTACACAGTTCATACAGTGCATTCGGAAAGTATTCAGACTGTCACGACTTCCTCCGAGGTCGGTCCCTCTCCTTGATCGGGCGACGTTCGGCGGTCGATGTCACCGGTCTTCTGGCCATCGCCGATCCACTTTTCATTTTCCATTTGTTTTGTCTTCCCACACACCTGGTTTCAATCCCATCATTACATGTTGGGTATTTAACCCTCTGTTCCCCCCCATGTCCGTGTTTGGTATTGTTTATTGTAAGTGCTTGTGCATGTTATGTCTGGTGTGCGTCGGGTTTTGTACCCATTTATTGATTGTTCTGTTTTCCGGAGGTTTTATTATTAAACTGCGCAGTTGCAACTGCACAGTTTTTGCTCTCCTGCGCCTGACTTCTCTGCCGCCAGTACGCACCCCTCACACAGACCCCTTGACTTTTTCCACATTTTGATACATTACAGCCTTATTCTAAAATAGATCAATTGTTTTTTTCCCCCTCATCAATCTACACACAATACCCCATAATGATAAGTCAAAAACAGTTTCTTTTAATTATTGAAAATGTATAAACTGAAATATCACATTTACATAAGTATTCAGACCCTTTACTCAGTACTTTGTTGAAGCACCTTTGGCAGCGATAACAGCCTCGAGTCTTCTTGGGTATGACGCTACAAGCTTGGCACACCTGTATTTGGGGAGTTTCTCCGATTCTTCTCTGTAGATCCTCTCAAGCTCTGTCAGGTTGGATGCGGAGCATCGCTGCTCTCCAGAGATGTTCGATCAGGTTCAAGTCAGGGCTCTGGCTGGGCCACTCAAGGACATTGAGAGACTTGTCCTGAAGCCACTCCTGCGTTGTCTTGGCTGTGTGCTTAGGGTCGTTGTCCTGTTGGAAGGTGAACCATCGCCCCAGTCTGAGGTCTTGAGTGCTCTGGAGCAGGTTTTCATTAAGGATCTCTCTGTACTTTGCTCCGTTTATCTTTCCCTCGTTCCTGACCAGTCTCCCAGTCCCTGCCGTTGAAAAATATCCCCACAGCATGATGCTGCCACCACCATGCTTCACCGTAGGGATGGTGCCTGGTTTCCTCCAGAAGTGATGCTTGGTATTCAGGCCAAAGATTCAATCTTGGTTTCATCAGACCAGAGAATCTTGTTTCTTATGGTCTAAGAGTCTTTAGGTGCCTTTGGCAAACTCCAAGCAGGCTGTCATATGCCTTTTATTGAGGAGTGGCTTCCATCTTGTCACTCTACTATAAAAGCCTGATTGGTGGAGTGCTGCAGAGATGGTTGTCCTTCTGGAAGGTTCTCCCATCTCTACAGATGAACTCTGGAGCTCTGTCAGAGTGACCATTGGGTTCTAGGTCACCTCCCTGACCAAGGCCCTTCTCCCCCGATTGCTGAGTTTGGCCAGGCGGCCAGCTCTAGGAAGAGTCTTGGTGGTTCCAAACTTCTTCCATTCAATGATGGAGGCCACTCTGTTCTTGGGGACCTTCAATGCTGCAGAAATGTTTTGGTAAACTTCCCCAGATCTGTGTCTCGACACAATCCTGTCTCGGAGCTCTACAGACAATTCCTTCGACCTCGTGGGTTGGTTTTTGCTCTGACATGCACTGTCAACTGTGGGACCTTATATAGACAGGTGTGTGCCTTTCCAAATAATGTACAATCAATTGAATTTATCACACCTGGACTCCAATCAAGTTGTAGAAAAATCTCAAGCATGATCAATGGAAACAAGATGCACCTGAGCTCAATTTCGAGTCTCATAGCAAAGGGTCTGAATACTTATTAAGGTATTCCCGTTTTTCACATTTTTATGAATTTGCAAAAAATTCTAAAAACCTGTTTTCCCTTTGTCATTATGGGGTATTGTGTGTAGATTGATGAGGGGAAAAAATATTTAATCAATTTTAGAATAAGGCTGTAACGTAACAAAATGTGGAAAAAGTCAAGGGGTCTGAATACTTTCCAAATGCACTGTATATATACAGTACATCACAGCCCCATCAAGCAGTTCTTCAATTAATTGACAAGCATAGCTTAAGCCCCAAAAATGTAATTAGTTCTCGTGAATGGAGCAGTCTACAGATGTATTGAGCATTCCCTCTGTGTTCATGTGTCTCTGTGTGCTCAGTGAGTGTGAGTGTCAGTTTGTGTGTGTGTGGACTGTGATGGTTCTTCTATGTGGGGATTTGGATGCCAGCAGAGAGAGGGTGTCTGGGTTTAATGCTTTTTCTGGCTGATAGGTGGAGAAAGGCTCAGCGACAACAACAACACACACACAACTTTCACAGAGATAGAGGAACAGGAGCACGCATGCGCACACACGTACACATACACCGTCAGAGTGATGAACGATCTGACAAGAGAGGAGGATAGCTTCAGCCTGTAGTATTGTTGCAACGGAGTTGACAGACTTACGGTGGAGTTGAAGCGGAGGTGACAGATGTTGCAGGAGATGATCTGTTTCCTCTTGGGCGGTGCCACACCGAACGTGTGGTTGATAACCGCCTTCTGAACCGGGTCCATCTGTCGCACACAAAACAAGCCAGACTAAACACAAACATTACTCAGATTTAGTGGTGTCTAACTATTACATGGGCGGTCAACCAACCCTCCTGGGGAGCTACTCTCCTGTAGTGTCACGGTTGTTGTAAGAGACAGACCAAAGCGCAGCGTGTGTTGAGGTCCACATATTTATTTAACGTGAAACTTCTTCAACAAAACAACTAACAAGCAACAAAATGTGACTACGTGGTGTAACAAGCACAAAACCAAACAATATCCCACAAAACACAGGTGGGAAAAAGACTACCTAAATATGATCCCCAATTAGAGGCAACGATTACCAGCTGCCTCTAATTGGGAACCATACAAAACACCAACATAGAAATAATGAACTAGAACACCTCCTAGTCGGGACGGGACATAGAGAACCAAGGGCTCTCTATGGTCAGGGCGTGACATGTAGGCCTTTGCTCTAAAATACCTGGCTCATGTTCATCAAGGCACGCAACGGAAAACTTTTAGAATGCTTTGCAACGGAAAGGGAAAATGAGTCCAGGTATTCCCTGGTTCAGTTGGTTTGATTCCGTTTGTGGCCTAATGAACACGACCCTAATCAAGGTCTTGAGGTGCACCTGATTAGTAGAATCAGGTATGTTTCAGCAGGGCTGGAGGAAAAGCCTGCAGGGGGGCATAGCTCCTCAGGAGGGTTGTTGTCCATGACCACCCCTACAGCCACCCTGTATGGTACAGAAACGGTATGAAAATCTGGATACCGTCCAACCCTAGTGTGTGCATGCCTGTCTACATGCATGTGTGTGTGTGTGAGAGCAGCTCACCATGTTGAAGTTGGGGAAGAGGTTGAGGGGGGAGGAGGCATTGACGTGGAGCGGCAGGAAGTGCTTGATGTCCAGCTGGGCCTGGAGGGGCCGTCCCGGAAGGGATAGGGAGGCCAGGAGGGGGTTGGCCTGGGACAGTGTACCTGAAGAGGGTGGGTGGAGGACATACAGATGCTGAAAATCCATTGTCTTTCAACAGGTGTTGTCAATTCTACCTGACGTAAGACAATGGGCTAAGGCTAGAATTCAATTGTCACTGATAACTCTTTGCTGTATTGGCGGTGTCAACTGGAGGTGATCAATACACCTCTGACTTCCTATCATCCTTGTGCACTCATTTGTATCATTTTAGCAGACGCTCTTATCCAGAGCAACTTACAGTAGTGAATGCATACATATCATATTTTTTTTTTCTCTGTACTGGTCCCCCATGGGAACCGAACCCACAACCCTGGCGTTGCAAACACCATGCTCTACCAACTGAGCCACACTCAAAGACTGACATCTTGTGGACATTTTCAATGGAAATTAATACAAAGCCACACTTCTCCTTGAAATAAATTCTGACTGCCGTATAGGGATGAGAATTCGAAATGATTTTGCTATCCGAATAATATCATGAAATTTATCCAGATAGTCGAAATACAAGTGTATTTCAAGGGCCGGTGTGTGTGTGACAGTCAGAGCGAGAGAGAGAGAGAGAGAGAGAGAGAGAGAGAGAGAGAGAGAGAGAGAGAGAGAGAGAGAGAGAGAGAGAGAAGCCAAACCGCTCAAGCTAGTTAGACAAACTTGTTGCTGCAATAGGTTATATATCAAACCATCTGGTAGTGCTTGTCTTGACCGCATCAAATTGTTGTAAAGAAGCTACCTAGCTACAGTAGCCAGCTAATTTAGCCAGCTAGCTAAAGTAGTTAGTCTAATTGAGGCTATTTTGCGCTTCCCGTCCTTGTCTACACCAACTCCATTCATATGAAACAACAGCCTACCTGTTGGTTTATCATTGTAGCCTACTCCTTCTCATTTAGCCAACTTAATTCCGTAATTTTAAATCTCACTTAACTTCACTTGCTACACATGGAGCCTCTGATTGTAGCGCCGCTTCGATTGAACTACAATAACAACAAGTTGAGGTATTGGGTGTAGGCTACCAGGGCGTGTCTTTTTTATGGGGCGCACTCATAAAAACTGTAATAAAACAGTTGTTTTATTTAGGGATGCACAATATGTCGGTGACCATATCGGAATCGGACGATATTAGCTAAAAATGCCAACATCGGTATCGGCCCGGTGTCTAGTTTAACGCCGATGTGCAAAACCGATGTCAAAGCTGACGTGGATACCTATATAACGTAGGTACATGACTTAATGACGCTACGTAAAATTTTGCGCTACACGTGCAACACAGCATTCCTAACCTAGCCCACAATGTCTGCTGTGTGGATTGAGCAGTCAACAAGTCGAGCAGTCATTTGAAAGAGTAAGAAGATATCAGTGAGACAACTCAAAGGCGAAATCCATTAACGCCAAGATAATGGAATTCATTGCCCTTGACAATCAACCGGTTCTCTGTCGGGGGTGATGTTGGCTTTCACGACTGGTCGAGCACCGGTACACACTACCAAGTGCGCTATTTTTCAGATGTTGCACTACCGGAGTTACACAGTAATATCGTCACTGCTATTAGCTTCATGACATACTATGGAACACCGTTTGGGTCTTTGCGTGTCAAAAAAGATACACGTCAAATAACACTATTTGACAATAACACTATTTGATGCATTAAATAAGTTTTGAATTTGACACGTCAAATAACAGTTCTATTATAGAATGTTGTGTGTTCTGAATTTGCACCTGCAAGCCAAGCGCCACCACTACTATCAGTAGCGCTGTCAAAGCTGTCCAAAAAAGTTTGCAAACAAGCAAACACCGGCCACGAACGACGTGTTTACAATACCGCGTTGGTAATAAAGCATTATTTGTTTGACCGCAACTTCTGGGGTAGCTAGCTAGCTTTAGCCTGGTACCTAACTAGCACCAATACAATCAGCCTGAAAACAATGACCAGTAGAAACTGCAGTCATTTTCATTATTCTTAGAAATGATTTAGGAATCCTTGTGAGTAAGTATTAGCTAGGTAGCCACTTGTTGTTTGCCTATTGAAATTGAACTTCAGTTCATGAAAATAAAAAACTAGCCAGCTACTTAACCCTGTTGCCCAAAGATAACATTATAAGCAGCCAGCTGGTGAGGCTCGACCGGACCGGGTTATGTGTTGTGAAGCTAGCCACAATAAGGATTAGGCACAATAGTGGAATTTGCGGTTTGCCTTCAAAATAAAAAGACCTCTTTGAAAGTGATGCAGAAGGTTAGTATTGGTGGAATCATGCCATATTTAGACTAGATAATGTTAAACAAGTTTGGAATGTGAAGCAATGAAATGGGTTATCAGTCTACTTGGTGACACCCACAGAACACAACTGTGAAGAGTTTACGCAAATATTAGCTCTTATCGCGGGACTGTGACTGTGTGAAATCACCTCCCCAGTCAGACGATTGTGTGTATTGACATTCATATCGGACTGTACAGCATTACCTAAGGATTGGGGATCAATGAAATGGGGTAACAGTCTACTCAATACACAGGCATTTTTTCCCAGCGTCCTCCTCAGAGTTATCAGACTCCAAAACATCCACGCAATATTTTTCCTCTGGAATAGTGTTCAATTTTTTTATTTATTTTATTTCACCTTTATTTAACCAGGTAGTCAAGTTGAGAACAAGTTCTCATTTACAATTGCGACCTGGCCAAGATAAAGCAAAGCAGTTCGACAACATACAACAACACAGAGTTACACATGGAGTAAACAACATACAGTCAATAATACAGTAGAAAAAAATAAGACTATATACAATGTGAGCAAATGATGTGAGATAAGGGAGTTAAAGTAAAAAAAATGCCATGGTGGCAAAGTAAATAAAGTATAGCAAGAAAAACACTGGAATGGTAGATTTGTAGTTTGAAGAAAGTTCAAAGTTCAAATCTAAATAATATGGTGCAAAGGAGCAAAATAAATAAAATAAATAAATACAGTAGGGGAAGAGGTAGTAGTTTGGGCTAAATTATAGATGGGCTATGTACAGGTGCAGTGATCTGTGAGCTGCTCTGACAGCTGGTGCTTAAAGCTAGTGAGGGAGATAAGTGTTTCCAGTTTCAGAGATTTTTGTAGTTCGTTCCAGTCATTGGCAGCAGAGAACTGGAAGGAGAGACGACCAAAGGAGGAGTTGGCTTTAGGGGTGACCAGAGAGATATACCTGCTGGAGCGTGTGCTACAGGTGGGTGCTGCTATGGTGACCAGTGAGCGGAGATAAGGGGGGACTTTACCTAGCAGGGTCTTGTAGATGACCTGGAGCCAATGTGTTTGGCGACGATTATGAAGTGAAGGCCAGCCAACGAGAGCATACAGGTCGCAGTGGTGGGTTGTATATGGGGCTTTGGTGACAAAACGGATGGCACTGTGATAGACTGCATCCAGCTTGTTGAGTAGGGTATTGGAGGCTATTTTGTAAATGACATCGCCGAAGTCGAGGATTGGTAGGATGGTTAGTTTTACGAGGGTATGTTTGGCAGCATGAGTGAAGGATGCTTTGTTGCGAAATAGGAAGCCAATTCTAGATTTCACTTTGGATTGGAGATGATTGATGTGAGTCTGGAAGGAGAGTTTACAGTCTAACCAGACACCTAGGTATTTGTAGTTGTCCACAAATTCTAAGTTAGAACCGTCCAGAGAAGTTATGCTGGATGGGCGGGTAGGTGCAGGCAGCGATCGGTTGAAGAGCATGCATTTAGTTTTACTTGTGTTTAGGAGCAGTTGGAGACCACGGAAGGAGAGTTGAATGGCATTGAAGCTCGTCTGGAGGGTTGTTAACACAGTGTCCAAAGAAGGGCCAGAAGTATACAGAATGGTGTCGTCTGCGTAGAGGTGGATCAGAGATTCACCAGCAGCAAGAGCGACATCATTTATGTATACAGAAAAAAGGGCCCAAGAATTGAACCCTGTGGTACCCCCATAGAGACTGCCAGAGGTCCAGACAGTAGGCCCTCCGATTTGACACACTGAACTCTGTCAGAGAAGTAGTTGGTGAACCAGGCGACGCAATCGTTTGAGAGACCAAGGCTACTAAGTCTGCCGATGAGGATGTGGTGATTAACAGAGTCAAAAGCTTTGGCCAGGTCAATGAATACGGCAGCACAGTATTGTTTCTTATCGATGGCGGTTACGATGTCGTTTAGGACCTTGAGCGTGGCTGAGGTGCACCCATGACCAGCTCTGAAACCAGATTGCATAGCGGAGAGGGTGCGGTGGGATTCGAAATAGTCGGTAATCTGTTTGTTGACTTGGCTTTCGAAGACCTTAGAAAGGCAGGGTAGGATGGATATAGGTCTGTAGCAATTTGGGTCAAGAGTGTCACCTCCTTTGAAGAGGGGGATGACAGCAGCTGCTTTCCAATCTATGGGAATCTCAGACGACACGAAAGAGAGGTTGAACAGGCTAGTAATAGGGGTTGCAATAATTTCGGGAGAGAATTTTAGAAAGAAAGGGTCCAGATTGTCAAGCCCAGCTGATTTGTAGGGGTCCAGATTTTGCAGCTCTTTCAGAACATCAGCTGAATGGATTTGGGAGAAGGAGAAATGGGGGAGGCTTGGGCGAGTAGCTGTGGGGGGTGCAGTGCTGTTGAATGCAGTAGGGGTAGTTAGGTGGAAAGCATGGCCAGCCGTAGAAAAATGCTTATTGAAATTCTGAATTATAGTGGGCTTATCGGTGGTGACAGAGTTTCCTATCCTCAGTGCAGTGGGCGGTTGGGAAGAGGTGTTCTTATTCTCCATGGACTTTACAATGTCCCAGAACTTTTTAGAGTTGGAGTTGCACGAAGCAAATTTCTGTTTGAAAAAGCTAGCCTTGGCGTTTCTAACTGCCTGTGTGTATTGGTTTCTAACTTCCCTAAAAAGTTGCATATCGCGGGGGCAGTTCGATGCTAATGCAGAACGCCACAGGATATTTTTGTGTTGGTTAAGGGCAGTCAGGTCTGGGGAGAACCAAGGGCTATATCTGTTCCTGGTTCTAAATTTCTTGAAAGGGGCATGCTTATTTAAGATGAAGAGGAAGGCATTTTTAAAAAATAACCAGGCATCCTCTACTGACGGGATGAGGTCAATATCCTTCCAGGATACCAGGGCCAGGTCGATTAGAAAGGCTTGCTCGTTGAAATGTTTCAGGGAGCGTTTGACAGTGATGAGTGGAGGTCGTTTGACCGCTGACCCATTACGGGTGCAGGCAATGAGGCAGTGATCGCTGAGATCTTGGTTGAAAACAGCAGAGGTGTAATTAGAGGGCACATTGGTTAGGATGATATCTATGAGGGTGCCAGTGTTTGCGGCTTTGGGGTTGTACCTGGTGGGTTCATTAATAATTTGTGTGAGATTGAGGGCATCAAGCTTGGATTGGAGAATGGCTGGGGTGTTAAGCATGTCCCAGTTTAGGTCGCCTAGTAGCACGAGCTCTGAAGATAGATGGGGGGCAATCAGTTCACATATGGTGTCCAGAGCACAGCTAGGGGCCGAGGGGGGTCTATAGCAGGCGGCAACGGTGAGAGACTTGTTTTTGGAGAGGTGGATTTTTAAAAGTAGAAGTTCAAATTGTTTGGGTACAGACCTGGATAGCAGGACAGAACACTGCAGGCTATCTCTGCAGTAGATTGCAACACCGCCCCCTTTGGTCGTTCTATCTTTTCTGAAAACGTTGTAGTTAGGGATGAAGATTTCACAGTTTTTGGTGGACTTCCTAAGCCAAGATTCAGACACAGCTAGGACATCCGGGTTGGCAGAGTGTGCTAAAGCAGTGAATAAAACAAACTTAGGGAGGAGGCTTCTAATGTTAACATGCATAAAACCAAGGCTATTACGGTTACATTAGTCATCAAAAGAGAGTGCCTGGGGGGTAGGAGTGGAGCCAGGCACTGCAGGGCCTGGATTCACCTCTACATCCCCAGAGGAGCAGAGAAGAATAAGTATGAGGGTACGGCTAAAAGCTATAAGAATTGGTCGTCTGTGACGTCCAGAATAGAGAGAAAAAGGAGCAGGTTTCTGGGGGCGATAAAATAGCTTCAAGGTATAATGTACAGACAAAGGTATGGTGGGATGTGAGTACAGAGGAGGTAAACCTAGGCATTTAGTGATTATGAGAGAGATATTGTCTCTAGAAACATCATTGAAACCAGAAGATGTCATAGCATGTGTGGGTGGAGGAACTGAGAGGTTGGATAAGGTATAATGAGCAGGGCTAGAGGCTCTACAGTGAAATAAGCCAATAAACACTAACCAGAACAGCAATGGACAAGGCATATTGACATTAAGGAGAGGCATGCTTAGCCGAGTGATCAGAGGGTCCAGTGAGATTCAGACAGCTAGCCGGGCCATAGGTAGCAAGCTGGTGGAAGATGGGAGGGAGGTTTGTTTTTAGCCACCTCGTGCGTTTCCGTCTGTGGGTTAGTGGGGTTCCGTGTGGAAGGGGGGACCTGTCCAAGTTGGCAAAATAGTTAGTTATAGTGGCCCAAGAAAAGTGTCCGATAGACCTATTCAGATCGCAGCCGAAAAGACAGCTAACGATTAGCCGGCCGCAGATGGGCGATCAGGTTACGTCGCGACGGAGGGGCCAGTTGGACAACTCCCTCGGGCAGATAACGTCGGTGGTCCAGTCGTGAAGACCCGATGGGGCTCCGCATCGGCAGTAAAACGGGTCAGGATAGGTGAGTTGTAGCCCAGGAGACACTTCAGCTGGCTAGCTCAGGAATAGCCCACGAGTGGCTGACGGAACTCTTCAGCTGGCTAGCTGGTTAGCTCCGTAATAATGTGTGTTAATTCCGTGACCGACGTTGCCAATAGTCACTCAGGTAGCAGCTAGTTAGCTGCAAGATCCAGGTGTAAATGTCCAGAGCCTGCGGTAGAAATCGGGGAAAGGATAGAGAATAGGTCCGATATGCTCTGGTCTGAGTCGCGCTGTACAAAAACTGGCGATAGCTTTTCGAGCTAATGGACAGCTGAGGACGGCTAACCGTGGCTAGCTGAACTTCAACGTTAGCCAGTGAAAATGGCTAACCTCTGGCTAGCTTCTGTTGTGGAATTCAGATGAGGTAAATAATACTTTCTTTTTTTTTTAAATAGGTGAGGCGGGTTGCAGGAGAGTGCTTTGAGGTTGAGTATTTGAATAAAAAAATGTAAAAAGATAAGTGAAGAAAAAATATGTAAATATATATATACACGAGACACGACAGGACGTCTGAACTGCTACGCCATCTTGGAATATATGGAATATATTCAATACACATATGTTGACAATAAACGTGGCTCAATTCAGTTGTTTCAGAGTCCCGCAATAAGAGCTACGACGCTAATGTTCTCTGGGTGTCACTGAGTAGACTGATACCCCATGTCATTGATCCACAATCCATAGGTAAGGCTGTACAGTGAAATAAGCATGCCCCCAATGCAATTCTAAAGTCTAACACATACAGTGTGATTTCAACAGATTTTTGTCAAATTAACAAATTCTTGTCTTTTGTTGATTTTATATAACAACATTCCAACCTCGTTTAGCATCATCTATTCAATTATGGCATAATTCTACTATTTGTATTTATTTGCATCACTGTCAATTACATACTTTTATTTTGAAGGCTAACCACAAAGTCCACTATTGTGGCTAATCTTTATTGTGGCTAGCTTCACATAGATGGGTCCAACCACCATTAATCAAATAACAACTGTCTTATGAACTAGGGTTATTTTAGATGACACCTAGCTATATAGCTACTGAAACAGATTATGTCATTTTGCTATGTTTTGGGGAAGAAAATTGTTTGCATCCTTGAGCTAGCTAGCTTTTTTTATGACCAGCAGGTCAGAGACAACTTTACCAGCATCATAGCATACGTATTGATGAATCGTTGTGACATATGAAATACGAGTGATAGTGTAATCAATGTGTAATAACTACATAAAAAATGTATGAACGCGTTAAATAATTATGTGACGTGCAGTCATATTCAGGTTCTGATTGATCAACAAGCTTATTTGGCAAAGACCCAAACGGCGTTCCATAGAAATCCTGGTTGAGAATGAAATGACTAAATGAACAACGATACAGCACAGCAAGTAAGTGAAAGAAATAGGTTTTGATTATGTTTTACTGGTAATGGGGTCATACATAAATGCCAACAAAATAACTTTTTGGTCAGTGTGGTGTGTAACCTTTATTTAACTAGGCAAGTCAGTTAAGAACACATTCTTATATACAATGACTGCCTACCCCAGCCAAACCCGGACGACGCTGGGCCAATTGTGCGCCGCCCTATGGGAGTCCCAATCACGGCCGGTTGTGATACAGCCTGGAATCGAACCAGGGACTGTAGTGACGCCTCTTGCACTGAGATGCAGTGCCTTAGACTGCTGCGTCCATGTGTGTGTGTTAACTATTTAACTGTACTAGAATGCTTAAAAGGCCGCTAACATTTTAAATATCGGTTATCGGTATCGGGGGTTTTTTTGGCCAAGAAAATATCGGATATCGGTATCGGCCAAAAATGTCATATCGGTGCATCACTAGTTTTATTATAATTTTGAATGTAATGGTCTATCCTTGTTGGCTATGTAGCAATGTCACAGATAATTTGATTGCATTTTAGTCAAAGCCTTTTAAAGCCTATCTCTCAAAAAAGAATACTCTCCCAAGTAAATGAATACTAACGTCTGTTCGGATATTTGAAAAATCGAATACCCGTGCCCATCCCTACTGCCGTACTGAGTACTACAATCTACACATTTCTGTCCTGTCCACTAAGCAGAACTCTCAATGTGCAAAGTTGTCCAAAAATAACCAGAATATTTTAAGGATTAAGGACAGCACTTAATCCAAATCAAGTTTGGAGTACTGTAGCTTGGCACACACATTTCTATTGTGGTACAGCTATAAGAGATTGGTCAGCAGAGAGAGAGAGAGGGAAGAGAGAGCGAGAGAGGGAGAGAGAGAGAGAGCAAATGGGGCTTAAATAGCCAATTATATTACTTTTGATCTTGATGGAGGTGAACACTACCCCTGGAGATATTACCATCAGCACACATTAATAGCAATCAGGATCCATTAAATAGAATGTGTGTTTGTGCTTGCTTGCGTGCTCGTGCGTGTGCGTGTGTGTGTGTGTGTGTGTGTGTGATAAAGCAGAAACTAGGGGAACATTTTCACCTCCAACTGGGTGCTGTGCTAAGTTGTGACTTTTGGGGACCTTGACTCTTTCTTTCTATCTCCCTCTCTTTCTAACTCTCTCCTCTATCTCTCTCTCTCTTACTCTCTCCCTTCACCCTCTCTCATTCTCTGTTTCCCTTTCTCTCCCCCGCTCTCTCTCTCACCCCATTCTCTCTCTCTCTACCTCGCTGTCTCCCCCCTCTCCTCTCCCCTCCCCTCTCTCTCACACAAATCTGCAATTGATCTCAATAATCTTTCAAGCATTAAGTCACAAAAAGTAGCAGGCGAGAAATGTAATGTTTTGCTCCATAGAAGCGGGTATGAACATCAACTGTGAGTGAATTTATATTTGGCTCAGAAAAATATTTTGGCTACAAGTATAGTTAGAGGTTTAAAAAAAAATGTTGGCCTTCATTTGACACTTTTAACCACGCACTCAGTCTTTTGCAGTCCTTGTTTTCAACTGGTCGACTGTGCATTGAATCATGCTTTTTAATCTTACCCTTAAACTTGTTGTATGTATGTCTGAAAGTATGTATATATATATATGCATTTTTTACACTACACAAGAGTTGCCCTTCACGATCCATTGAATTGATGGTTAAACAGTTTTCCTCTTTCAACCCGGCTTCAACTTCCCGAGAGAAAGATACCATATTCATGGATGATAGGAGTGTAGATGCAATGATCCTTTTCATAGAGTGGGGATAAAAGCTTATGAGGCAGAGAAATGATGGCACACTGCAAACTGGAGGCTTAATCGCTATTATTTTGAGGATTAGTCTTTTGGTGACTCACCGTCCCAGTGTTTATCATTCTTTTGATGAGGAAAAGGGTAACAAGCCTTTCAATGCAGAGGATCGGACTGACAGCACCTCAGAAGAGTGTTTCAGAGCTGACGCCATCCCTTAGGATCCTCCATATTGTCGAACGTTCCCTTAACAGTCTCATTAGGTCATTAACTAACGTTTTCATAGTAATGTTCCCGTGATGTGCAAGGAATGTTTCCAAGAGACCATTCCCTTAATGTCAAATAGAACTTACTCAGACCGTGGTTACCATGTTCTCATAACTTAAATTATTTATATTCTAGACACGTTTCATTCCCTCCCAAAAATTTGTCATTACAAATCATGTCTTGTTATTGTTGCCAAGCCAATCAAGTCTCTGATTGGTGAACCCCTGATCCAATCATAGTGCTTTGTCTGTTGGCAAGGTTTGGGATACTCTCATACCCAGTGCTTTAAACATAGTGTTTTCAACGTATATATTTGAAATATTAGACATTTGTTAATAAGTTACTTTATTAACCGGAGCTGATAAAGCGCAAGAGGGAGAGAGAGGTGCAGCTCTAGCAAGCGGGGGAGGGGCCGTACTGTGAGTGAGTGACACGGGGAGCAGGGAGGAGGGATGGAGAGAGAGACAGCAACCAACCAAGCCTACTGGCGCTATAGTAGACTAATAGCTGCCATAGCTAGGTTATTTATCATAAAATATGATTACATAGTACTTGTCTTGACTGCATCAAACCCGGAGAAGCTAGTTAAGCCAGCTAACTGTTAGGCTAATTGAGGTTGCAGTGCATGCACTTTCTCATTCTACATTTACAAATAACAACAACTCCATTCAGAATATTAAGTAGCAGCCTAGGTTGTTATAGACTATCCTTCTCCTTTAACTTTTAATTACGGCATTTTAATTGCATCTTTTATTGATTAGATATCTCCTAACTTTTGCCACACGGAGGCTCTATGACTGTAGTCTATTGCCGCTTTAATGACTTATGATTGGCCAACAACAACAACAAGCTACACTCGCCATGCTCCACTCATGAAAAGCAAAAGCAGCAGCATAAATGATAAAATCTCTCTCTCTCTCTACTGCAGGAGCAAGCCAGTTAAAATTACACAAACACGAGACCTGTGACAATCATACCAGATATCCGACCCAGACCCGTGACATTATTTAGAATTCTGGTTCCGACCCGCTCGGGTCTCAGATCGGGTATCGGGTATTCGGGTACTGGTGGATCCATGAAGTCAAGTGCAATCACCATTATTGCTTACATCCTTCAAGTTGCTTCATCTACATAAGTGCCTAGGGTTGAGGGGTTAGGGTTTCTTCTAGACAGGGTTTAACTACTATATTGTGGCCCAATAAGCACATGCCTGGGTTCGAGACCCGCTAGGGGAGTCACCCTACTCTCACATTCTTAGCAATATACACTACCGTTCAAAAGTTTGGGGTCACTTAGAAATGTCCTCGTTTTTGAAAGAAAATCAAATTTTTTGTCCATTAAAATAACATCAAATTGATCAGAAATACAGTGTAGACGGGATGCTGGCCTTCTAGGCAGAGTTCCTCTGTCCAGTGTCTGTGTTCTTTTGCCCATCTTAATCTGTTCTTTTTATTGTCCAGTCTGAGATATGGCTTTTTCTTTGCAACTCTGCCTAGAAGGGCAGTTTTCAGCTGTGCTAACATAATTGCAAAAGGGTTTCCTAACGATCAATTAGCCTTTTAAAACCTAACGATCAATTAGCCTTTTAAATGATAAACTTGGATTAGCTAACACAACGTGCCATTGGAACACAGGAGTGATGGTTGCTGATAATGGGCCTCTGTACGCCTATGTAGATATTCCATGAAAAATCTTCCGTTTCCAATAGTCATTTACAACATTAGCAATGTCTACGCTGTTTTCTGATCAATTGGATGTCATTTTAATGGACCAAAAATGTGCTTTTCTTTCAAAAACAAGGACATTTCGAAATGACCCCAAACTTTTGAACGGTAGTGTATGTTAATGCCATTATTTGGCAACAGTTACAACACACCTGTCTGATCTAATTAAAATGAGTTTCTCCATGACACGTTTGTTCTACATGGTAAATGTGTTGTTGATTTAAAAAAGACGATAAGGGTCTCTTTGAGATGCTCAGCTATATTGAATGAATAAATACTGACAAGTAGTACTGGTAGTGGAAATGTAGTACTACTTTGTGCTCAAGGGGAAATCCTACAGATTCCCAACCTTTAATAAGAAACACATTTTAATTAGATCAGATAGTTGTGTTGTAACTGTTGCCAAATAATGACATGAATATATTTAGCTAAGAATGTGATAGTAGGATGACTACCCTAGCAGGTCTCGGACCCAGGCCACAGGCACCAATGACAAACGCCCTAACCGCTGTCCCAATAAATGTACGTAGTTCTGTCATCGAGCTCTTCTTGTCAATTAATGTTCTGTAATATGTCATGTTTCATGATTTGTGTGGACCCCAGGAAGAGTAGTTGGTGCTTTTGCAACAGCTAATGGAGATCCTAATAAAATACCCCTCTCATGAAACGTGTCTAGAACATTAGTATCTTATATTCCGAGAACACGGCAACCATGTACTGTGAATGCTTGGCGGAACGTTGATGGAATATTCTCCTAACACGGGCACAGCGGGAACGTTATATTTGTTATGTTTAGAAATACTAGCATCAACAGGAAAACGTAAGGTCACACTTCCATCACTATCAATTAACCACATGTGGAATGTCAGTCACTTGTTGCCGTTGGACAATTGAGCCCCAGAAGAATAACGTGATTCCACCAGGCTTCCTAATATACCTATGGGCATAGCAGTTCAATAATCACCTGGCTCTCTTTCTCACCAACGGGGGTAAATCATGGATTTAAACGATTGCTTACCCCTTGTCTCGCACTTGCAGCAAAAGTTTACGCCGTCACCCCTCTACCTCCCCACCGCCACCAGCTAAGGGTCCCAGCATCAGAATACAGTATCTTACACCCAGCCAGTGGGGTACTGATGCCAGATGCCCATCCAAGGGCTATCTGCCATCCCTGCGTCTGGCTCTGGGGTTCATCCCCCAGAGACGGGGCCATCCCCCACATCTATTTGAATAAATGTTCATATATACATTTAGTCTCTCTTGTTCATTCAGTTAAGCCTGCCCTCAATTTAACTACCACCTGAGTGTGCACGGGGGCCTATGTCTATCCACTTGTTCTCATTTTGCTCTCTTTTATAGAATCACAGAGAAATCAAATATTTTTTTTTATTATTTTATTTTGGGCCCTGTTGACGTTCAGGGTTCTCTCTTTGGCTTTGTTTTGGAGCTGAAGAGGCGGGAGACAGCTGCTCCTCACCACCTGGGCAGACCCAGGGCCTACACACACACACACACACACACACACACACACACACACACACACACACACACACACACACACACACACACACGTGGTTTCTGATTGGGCCATTGTTTGTCTGAATGTTGTGAATGTGCTTAAGTATTCTCATAAAAACATATTTGACTCTAAAACCATCAAGGGTAGAAAACTTGTTATCTCGACACAGTTATCTCTCCGTTTGCACAAATGATGCAGAATCATGGCTGAAAAAACAACACAATTAAATTGGAATGACTTTAGAGAGACGATTACGTACACTAAAGATTTAACACACCATTGTAACTACGTCACGACACTTATGGCTACTTCTAATCGTGAAAAACATACCGTTTCTCACATAATGAGCATTTTAAAACTTGTTTTTTTCCCAGTCTGTCACATTCCTTTTAGGGATATATTATAAAGTATTTATTTAGTCACGGAATAAAAGCAATTACTGTACTATACTGTGCTTATGCAATAATGATGATGCTATTTGCTGCTTATAGACTAGGACAATAGGCTGACAGGATGGGGAAGAGTTTTTAGTTTCCATTAGACAAGCAGGCTACCATCTACAGCTACAGCGGAGCTAAACGAGAGAGTGAGAGGGTGGAGAGAGAGAGAGGGTGGAGAGAGAGAGAGAGAGAGAGAGAGAGAGAGAGAGAGAAGGGGGGGACCTTCCTTTTCTTGACAGCAAAAGACACCTCTGTACTCGTCAATAAATACTTTTTTGCCCAGGCAAACTCTTTTTTTCACTCTGTCACTGTCCATGCACGCACACATGCGTGCACACGCAAACATAAACACACAAACACACACACAGCAACCCGACGGCTTAGTGAGAAAGTCTTCCTGCAGGGTAACATCCAGCCAAGTTCAGGCCTCCCATCGTAATCTGCCCTATTTTTGCTTATTGCACTCTGAGCCCACTTTCACACTGGCATTTTAAAACATACAATGAATTGTTCAAGGTTAAATCCACTGCTGGTGTCCTTGAGTCATTGAACCAGCAGGGCATTCTGAAAGCCTGTTTACTTTGGTTATATACTGTAGATGTAAATTCTAATTCCAAATTTCCAAGTGCCAAATAAATACCATTCTTTTTGATGTAGTGGACATCTTAATGGCATCATTTTCTGGTTGTAAACTATTCTTTTGGTTAATAAGTCCTCAAATAACTAGATTACAACCAACTAGTCTATCACAGCCAGGTAAGTACAGTCCAGTGTCTATACGGGTCCACACTTTTCAGTGTTAAGTTTAGTTTAAAGACTTATTTGCATATTTCCCAGAGTGCCTTGCCTTTGGAGTGAATTGTAAAATTTCCACCCAAGACTGTATTTGATAGTTACAGAGACAGGGTTATTGCATTTATCTATTTTCGGTCCTGTGACCTACACCAAGTGATATCTTAAGTGAATATGTTATCATAAAAATGTGGTCATTTAACACAATACAACACATATTTCATAAGGCCTAATGTTGAGGGCAAGTCACATCATGCTGGCTTGCAAAGTGATTTGTAATTCGTATTGGCTTACAGCCCAAAACATTTCAACCTCAACCAGCATTCATAATGACTGCGGGATTGGGAAGATTAAGATGTGATACTACCTAAACCATCTAAACTGAAACAACCACTTTGGTAAAGAGTGCAATAAGTCCAACTAACAAATTTGATAAGTTAAGAATAATATACAGTGCATTCAGAAAGTATTCACACCCCTTGACTTTTTCCACATTTTGTTGTGTTATAGCCAGAATAAAAAATATATTAAATTGAGATTTTTTGGTCACTGGCCTCCCCTTAATGTTAAAGTGGAATAATGTTTTTCCAAATGAATTAAAAATGAAAAGCTGAAATACCTTGAGTCAATAAGTATTCCGCTTTGTTATGGCGGACCAAATTAAGTTCAGGAGTAAAAATGTGCTTAACAAGTCACATAAGTTGCAGTCGAGCAGTACATTTCTAACACAGATTCAACCACAAAGCCCATGGAGGTTTTCCAATGCCTCGTAACTAAGGGCACCTATTGGCAGATGGGTAATTATTGTATTTTTTAAAGAAGACACTGAAAATCCATTTGAGCATGGTGAAGTTATTAATTACACTTTGGTATATCAATACACCCAGGCACTACAAAGATAATGGCTCACATCAACACCATTATCCCAGAAACCCTAGACCCTGTCATGCCATGATCTGTTTCACCTGTCCTTGTGCTTGTCTCCACCCCATCCAGGTGTCGCTCATCATCCCCTGTGTATTTATCCCTTTGTTTTCTGTCTCTCTGTGCCCGTTCGTCTTGTTTGCCAAGTCAACCAGCGTTTATCTCCTAGCTCCTATTTTTCCCAATCTCTGTTTTTCCTAGTCCTCCTGGTTTTGACCCTCGCCTGTCCTGACACCGAACCTGCCTGACCATTCTTCCTGTCCTGACCTCGAGACTGCCTAACGCCCTGTACTGTTTGGACTCGGACCTGGTTTCTGAACTCTCGCCTGTACCCGACCTGCCTTTTGCCTACCCCTTGTGTTATAATAAATATCGGAGCTCAACCATCTGCCTCCTGTGTCTGAATATGGGTCTCGTCTTGTGCCCTTACAGACCCACACCAATTTGCATACTGTCCTAACAGATCCACAGATGATGAAATCTCTATTGCACTCCACACTGCCCTTTCCCACCTGGACAAAAGGAACACCTATGTGAGAATGCTATTCATTGACTACAGCTCAGCGTTCAACACCATAGGGCCCTCAAAGCTCATCACTAAGATAATGACCCTGGGACTAAACACCTCCCTCTGCAACTAGATCCTGGACTTCCTGATGAGCCGCCCCCAGGTGATAAGGGTAGGTAACAACACATCCGCCATGTTGATCCTCAACACGGGGGCCCCTCAGGGGTGCATGTTCAGTCCCGTCCTGTACTCCCTGTTCAACCTGCACGGCCAGGCACGACTCCAACACTATCATTAAGTTTGCCCATGACACAACAGTCGTAGGCCTGATCACCGACAACGACGAGACAGCCTGGCCGTGTGGTGCCAGGACAACAACCTCTCCCTCAACGTGATCAAAACAAAGGAGATGATTGTGGACTACAGGAAAAGGAGGACCGAGCACACCTCCATTCTCATCGACGGGGCTGTAGTGGAGCAGGTTGTGAGCTTCAAGTTCCTTGGTGTCCACATCACCAACAAA
This sequence comes from Salmo trutta, assembly GCF_901001165.1. Taxonomy (NCBI): domain Eukaryota; kingdom Metazoa; phylum Chordata; class Actinopteri; order Salmoniformes; family Salmonidae; genus Salmo; species Salmo trutta. Next base: position 67,444,585 of record NC_042958.1, on the reverse strand, counting down.
CTAACATGGTCCAAGCCACACCAAGACAGTCGTGAAGAGGGCACGACAAAACCTATTCCCCCTCAGGATACTGAAAAGATTTGGTATGGGTCCTCAGATCCTCAAAAGGTTCTACAACTGCACCATCGAGAGCATCCTGACTGGTTGCATAACTACCTGGCATGGCAACTGCTCGGCCTCCGACTGCAAGGCACTGCAGAGGGTAGTGCGTACGGCCCAGTACATCACTGGGGCTAAGCTTCCTGCCATCCAGGACCTCTATACCAGGCGGTGCCATTAGGAAGGCCATAAAAAATTTCAAAGACTCCAGCCACCCTAGTCATAGACTGTTCTCTCTGCTACCGCATGGCAAGCGGTACCGGAGCGCCAAGTCTAGGTCCAAGAGGCTTCTAAACAGCTTCTACCCTCAAGCCACAAGACTCCTGAACATCTAATCAAATGGCTACCGAGACTATTTGCATTGCCCCCCCCCCCCCACTCTTTTACGCTGCTGCTACTCCTTGTTATTATCTATGCATAGTCACTTTAATAACTCTACCTACATGTACATACTACCTCAATTACCTCGACTAAACGGTGCCCCCGCACATTGACTCTGTACCGGTACCCCCTGTATATAGCTTCGCTATTATTATTTTACTGCTGCTCTTTAATTATTTGTTCATTTTATTTCTTATTCATATTTATTTATTTTTAAAATGCATTGTTGGTTAGAGCTTGTAAGTAAGCATTTCACTGTAAGGTCTTGTTTGAAACAAGGCACTGTATTTGATTTTGATTTGATACAGGAGTCCTTCCTAACTCAGTTGCCAGAGAGGAAGGAAGCCACTCTGGGATTTCACCATGAAGCCAATGGTGACTTTAAAACAGTTACAGAGTTTAATGGCTGTGATATGAGAAAACTGAGGATGGATCAACAACATTATAGTTACTCCACAATACTAACCTAATTGACAGAGTGAAAAGAAAGAAGCCTGTACAGAATACAAATATTACAAAGCATGAATCCTGTTTGAAACAAGGCACTAAGGTAATACTGTAACAAATGTGGAAAAGCAATTAACTTTTTGTCCTGAATACAAAGTGTTATGTTTGGGGCAAGTCCAATACAACATATTAGTGAGTAGCACTCTCCATATTTTCAAGCATAGCGGTGGCTGCATCATGTTATGTGTATGCTTGTAATCGTTAAGGACTGAGCAAAATCCTTTGCACCAGACACTGGGATAAGAATTCACCTTTCAGCAGGACAATAACCTAAAACACAAGGCCAAATCTACAATGGAGTTGCTTACTAAGAAGACAGTGAATGTTCCTGAGTGTCCGATTTACAGTTTGACTTAAATCTGCTTGAAAATCTATGCCAAGACCTGAAAATGATTGTCTAGCTATGAACAACAACCAATTGAAACAGAGCTTGACGAATTCTGAAAAGAATAATGGGCAAACGTTGCACAATCCAGGTGTGGAAAGCTCTTAGAGATGTACCCAGAAAGACTCACAGCTGTAATCGCTGCCAAAGTTGCTTCTACAAAGCATTGACTCAGGGATGTGAATACTTATGTAAATTACATATTTCTGTATTTCATTTTCAAAAACATTTTCTACAAATATTAAAAACATGTTTTCACTTTGTCATTATGGGGTATTGCATGTAGATGGGTGAGAATATTTTTTTTTCATCCATTTTGAATTCAGGCTTAAGACAACAAAATGTGGACTAAGCCAAGGGGTAGGAATACTTTCTGAAGGCACTGTATGTTATTTATATTTGAGTAGCATAAGATAAATGTATCAATTAATGTACATGCAAAAACATTGATTTTGAAACAAACAATTCCAAAAATCGACCTGCAATATAGAGCATGCTGGGAAATATGATAATGATGGGTGTGGTTTTGGTTTAACACTGGTTATTAACATCAGCACTGTTTTTTGTTTTGTTTACACCAATGAGTGTTAACACCTGAATCAACACTAGAAATGTTACACTAAAAATCAACACGAGGTAACACTGGCCACTTGTCCAGTTGCCTTTGGCTAGAATGCCAGTAGTGTCCTTCCAATTTGCCATCTGAAATGTTGCTGTTCTACAAAAAGTTACAAATAATCTATCAATAACTATATAAACAGTTGACTACACATTCTCTACAGCAGGTGCAAATACATGGTGCATCCCTTCATTATACAGATGTTTGCTCTAACTATCAACAGGTGGCAAGCCCAGTGGCAAAAGTCCATGTCTGCTACGTTGAGCATAGCATTTGAGGCATGTCTGTATTACTCAGATGCTACGCTATTTACTGGGGAACGAGCCTGTGTTACAGCAACTGGGCCTATACCAGGCACCCTCTCCGGAGGAACAAAGCAAATAACTGGTGGTCACCCATTCAGGTCACCCAACAGTTATCAAGGGAACACTTGTGGGTCCTACACCCAGGTATTATAAAGGTACAATCAGGAAGCTGAGTGCTAACTTGTTTCGGTTCAAACTGAATTTGTATAGTGACTGGGGAAATGTTGTTATTTGGATAAGAATGTTACAAACACCATGATATTGGGGTTCACTAGTACCGACCTACAGTATTTCATTAATTAATGCAGAGAGGAAGCTACGGTGCCTTTCCACATATTCTGTTACCATTTCCTTAAGGATGAACTCAGCATAGCTGAGCTGAAGGAATGTGAGGACCTCTGAATACCCCCTAAAAATAAACTGGCACCAGCTGCACCCATTGAGATAAGGCCGGGCCAATCACTCCATTGAATGGTGCTCAGCAGATGTGCCAGCAAACATATTTCATGTCCGTTGGTGTCTTTCTCCGTCCGATCGACTTCCCAATTAAAAGCATTCAGAATATTAGTGTTCCTCTGAGTCTCAGCAAGACTGGGAGAGTGGCAAGCACAGATGCTTGAAGTGTCGTCTTAATAGCGTTGGAGAGGAGAAAAATATGACACTGCTATATCAGCTATTAGTTTGAGACAGATTTTTCTGGTCATAATCAAGTCATTACCAGAGGGCCGTTACTAAGGTTTGGTCATTTTTGTATGAATATGACACTAATGACGACAGCTTGCATATTCAGCAGTATACTCCAAATACTGTTGTGAACAACCTCTACCACTTCAAACTGGGAATAGCAACCAGTGAGCGGACATACATATTTGGATCAGGATGTGTGAAAAACCCTCTCCCTTTACTATATCCATTCCTAGAATTGAAAGATTTAAGGCTTGCCGGCAATGTTTTTGTGAGGTCGGTTCTCCTGAAACCTGCATATTCCCGCTTGGTTGTCGTGACAATTCACTGGATACTGTGGCGCGCAAGATTATCGGTCAAGTCAGCAGCACTTATGTGACTCCTTACTGCTGACAAAGTGTTTTGTGTCATAGAGATGTGATGTGGACAATGTGCTATTTGGGGCATTGAGAGACCAGGGGCCGTATTCAAAAAGCATCACATAGTAGGAGTGGTGATCTAGGATAAGGTTCCACCTGTCCATATAATATGATTCATTATGACTTAAAAGACAAAACTGTTCCTATATCAGCACTACTATGCTCAGTACTACTCAGCACTATTCTTTGTGAATGCAGGCCCTGGTCCTTTGTATTGGATTTGTCATAATTAGATAGGTTTTATCCATTACCAGGTTTTAACTAGTGAGATATAGATTCAGAGTAGAGTGAAGTCATTACATTTTATTCAGGTATCCAGCATTTGGCTAACATCTAAAAGTACTACAGTACCAATTTATAAAGCTAAAATCTAGCCATCTTGGAAGGCAACCTAAGCCTTCTGAAGATGATGGCAAAACCACATGATAAAAACCTTCCAAGTAGATACTGTTGCTTAACGCATAACATTTCATCACAGCTTAAAGGATTTTCTAGACAGGTCGAGTTCAGCTAACTCACTAACTCGGAGCGCTCAGCGAGCAGGGAATTATATCAGTGGTGGAGCCCTCCAGAATCCATCAACCATGACACTGAGACAGAGAAAGAACTGTCTGGACAGAACAAATGCTCGTTCCGCTAATGAGCACCACGGCAGATTTAAACTGACTGACTGACCGATCTTTCTTCACTGAAAACAGTGTCCTTGATTTTCACAGCTAACATATAATGAAACATGTTCACTGTGCCATCTTCATTCTTTATAATTTTGTCATTATATCATTTAGCAGACACTTTTATCTAAAGTGATATACAGTCACGCGTGCATATATTTAACGTACAGTACATGTGGTCCAGGCAATTGAACCCACTATGCTGGCGTTGCAAGCGCCATGCTCTACCAACCAAGCTACAGTACAGGACCACATGTGACCTGTATGAATTCCTGCTTCATCAAATATGCCAAATCTGTTATTTCATGTATTTTCAAAGTATAATACAGTTGGGGATGAAATTATTGACACCCTTGATAAAGATGAGCAAAAACGACTGTATAAAATGAATTATTCTATATTATATGCTAAATAAAATGTGGAAATTATATTATTTGATACTAATACAACTGCTCAGAGAAAGAGATTTTGTTTAACAAGTAATATTTATTTTTTCTCAAAAAGGTGTTGGTCAAAATGATTGACACCCCGGTTTTCAATACCTTTCAATATCTCACCTTGCGAGTATAACGACACTGAGCATTTAAAAAAAAATGTTTTATGAGTTGGAGAACACATTGGGAGGGATCTTACACCATTCCTCCATACAGAATCTTTCCAGATCCTTGATATCCTTTGTCTGCGCTTATGGACTGCCCTCAATAATTTAAACCACAGGTTTTCAATGGGTTTCAAGTCCGGGGGCTGAGATGGCCATTGTAAAAAGTAGATTTTGTGGCCAATTAACTATTTTTGGTTCAAATATCCTGGTACTGGGTAAAGGTCATGATGCCGTTGACCTTAACAATGGTCCCAGGAGCAGTGGAAGCAAAATAGCCCTATAAGATCAAACATCCACCACCATATTTTACAGTAGGTATGGGGTTCTTTTCTACTCATGCATTCTCATTTCGACACCAAACCCACCACTGGTGTGCGTGGCCAAAGAGCTCTATTTTCATGTCATCCAACAAATGTAAACGCCTGGAGTTTGCTAAACAGCTTTGGCACTTGGATTGGAACCGGTGCTTTGGTAAGAAGACATGAAAATAGGCCTCTTTGGCCACGCACACCAGTGGTGGGTTTGTTAAGGTCAATGGCATCATGGCTTTTATCCAGTACCAGGATATTTTACTTGTTATTTGAGTTGTTTCAAGCCATTCGATTCATGCATACAGGTCAAATTAAAATCAGAGAGATAAAGAGATATTCGAAAGGTAAAAATAGAAATAGCTTCTTCAAATCATACAGAATTTTCTCCCACGTACAGCAAAGGAGATGCTACGGTTATCAAGTCTGACATTGTACATGATAAACATTCAGCATGGCTGCATATCTATCTGACTCATGATGACTTACAGGCTACGTACCAATTATGTATCCTTGCTCCCACAGAGTGCACTTGTTCAGTTCCCTTCAATAATTTAAAAGGAAATGACAGGTTTAAGAAATATGGTAGAAATCTCTCAAACTAGGCCATGCCTCCACCCATCCAATGCTGTCAGATTTGTGGGAAGTAGTGAATGAGTGTGCACTTCAGGAGAGATGTTATTGGGACGCACCCATGGTCTTAATCTAGGGCCGTGGCTATACCCCTGACTATTCTGACATCTTCCCTGATCAAGGGAGTAGGAGCAGTGTAGGGGGTGCGTAATGGCGGCAGAGAAGTCAGGCGCAGGAGAGCAAAAACTGATTTACAACGGCGCAGTTTAATAAATAAAACCACCGTAAACAGAACGATACATCAATGAGTAAACAAAACCCGTTACACACCAGCATAACGTGCACAAGCACTACAATAAACAATTCCGGACAAGGACATGGGGGGAACAGAGGGTAAATACACAACATGTAATGATGGAATTGAAACCAGGTGTGTGGGAAGACAAGACAAAACAAATGGAAAATGAAAGGTGGCTCGGCGATGGCTAGAAGACCGGTGACGTCGACCGCCGAACGCCGCCCGAACAAGGAGAGGGACCGACTTCGGCGGAAGTCGTGACAGTACCCCCCGCCTTGACGCGCGGCTCCAGCAGCGCGCTGTCACCGGCCTCGGGGACAACCCGGAGGGCGAGGCGCAGGGCGATCCGGACGAAGACGGTGGAACTCCTGCAGCACTGAAGGATCCAACATGTCCTCGACCGGAACCCAGCACCTTTCCTCCGGACCGTACCCCTCCCACTCCATGAGATACTGAAAGCCCCTCGCCCGACGCCTCAAATCCAGTATGGTGCGAACGGAGTACGCCGGGGCCCCCTCGATGTCCAGAGGGGGTGGAGGAACCTCCCGCACCTCAGACTCCTGGAGCGGGCCAGCCACCACCGGCCTGAGGAGAGACACATGGAACGAGGGGTTAATACGGTAATCGGGGGGAAGCTGTAACCTATAACATACCGCGTCCGCTCTCCTCAGGACTTTAAATGGCCCCACAAACCGCGGACCCAGCTTCCGGCAGGGCAGGCGGAGGGGCAAGTTTCGGGTCGAGAGCCAGACCCGGTCCCCCTGTGCGAACAACGTTCTCTTTTTGGCGCAGCACAGCCCGCTGAAGGTGAACACGGGCAGCTTCCCATGTCTCCTCCGCGCACCTGAACCAGTGTTCCACCACAGGAGCCTCGGTCTGACTCTGATGCCAAGGCGCCAGAACCGGCTGGTACCCCAGTACGCACTGGAAGGGAGAGAGGTTAGTGGAGGAGTGGCGAAGCGAGTTCTGTGCCATCTTGGCCCAGGGCACGAACGCCGCCCACTCCCCCGGCCGGTCCTGGCAATAGGACCGCAGAAACCTGCCCACATCCTGGTTTACTCTCTCCACCTGCCCATTACTCTCGGGGTGAAACCCTGAAGTAAGGCTGATTGAGACCCCCAGACGTTCCATGAATGCCTTCCAGACCCTAGACGTGAACTGGGGCCCTCGATCAGACACTATATCCTCAGGCACCCCGTAGTGCCGGAAGACGTGCGTAAACAAGGCCTCCGCAGTCCGTGGGGCCGTAGGGAGACCGGGCAGAGGGGGGAAATGACAGGACTTAGAGAACCGATCCACAAAGACCAGGATCGCGGTGTTACCCTGTGAGGGGGGGAAGATCGGTAAGAAAATCCACAGACAGGTGCGACCAAGGCCGTTGTGGAACGGATAAGGGGTGTAGCTTCCCTCTGGGTAGGTGCCTAGGAGCCCTACACTGGGCACACACTGAGCAGGAGGAAACATAAACCCTCACGTCCTTAGCCAAGGTAGGCCACCAGTACCTCCCGCTCAAACAGCGCACTGTCTGACCGATCCCAGGATGACCAGAGGAGGGTGACGTGTGGGCCCAATAGATCAACCGGTCACGAACAGCAGACGGAACGTACAGACGCCCAGCGGGAAACTGGACGGGAGCGGGCTCAGCACGTAACGCCTGCTCAATGTCCGCATCCAGCTCCCACACTACCGGCGCCACCAGGCAGGAGGCGGGGAGTATGGGAGTGGGATCCATGGGCCGCTCCTCTGTGTCATACAGCTGGGACAATGCATCTGCCTTCACGTTCTGGGAGCCTGGTCTGTAGGAAAGGGTGAACACAAAACGGGTGAAAAACATGGCCCACCTTGCCTGGCGAGGGTTCAGTCTCCTGGCTGCCTGGATGTACTCCAGATTGCGGTGGTCAGTCCAGATGAGAAATGGGTGTTTAGCCACCTCAAGCCAATGTCTCCACGCCTTCAAGGCCTTGACGACAGCCAAAAGCTTCCGGTCCCCCACGTCATAGTTTCGTTCCGCCGGGCTGAGCTTCTTCGAGAAGAAGCCACAGGGGCGGAGCTTTGGTGGACTTTCCACCGTAGTAGCACCAACGGAAACCCCTAAACACCTCCCCGAGCACTCTGCGACCACCCCGTGAGATCCCTCTGTGGCCAAGAAACAATGGGGTCATGACAAGCTAACCAGGGTAGGCCTAGCATCACTGGAAACGCAGGAGAGTCAATAAGGAAGAGACTAATTCTCTCCTTGTGACCCCCCTGCGTCACAATGCCCAGAGGAGCAGTGGCCTCCCTAATCAACCCTGACCCTAATGGTCGACTATCTAAGGCGTGAACGGGGAAGGGCACAGCCACGGGAACAATGGGGATCCCTAAACTATGGGCAAACAATCTATCTATAAAATTCCCAGCCGCGCCTGAATCGACGAGCGCCTTATGCTGGGAATGCGGGGAAAACTGACATACACAAACATATGTGCAACAGAGGGCTCTGGGTGAGAATGGTGCCGGCTCACCTGGGGTGACGCCAGAGCGCCCTGCCTGCTGCCTCGATACCCAGAGGAACCAACCCGGCACCGACCAGCAGTGTGACCTCTGCAGCCACAGATGGTGCACGAGCTGGAACCCCCTCCGGTCTCCCTGCGCACCGCCCCTCCCAGCTCCATGGGTATCGGAGAGGGGGTGTGGGGGGGTGGAACCAACAGACCCCGATCTGAACGTCTGCGGGTAGCCAGCAGGTTATCCTGCCGGATGGACAGGTCCACCAGCTGGTCGAACGTGAGGGTGGTGTCTCTGCAGGCCAACTCCCGACGGAGTTGCACACCAGCATAACGTGCACAAGCACTACAATAAACAATTCCGGACAAGGACATGGGGGGAACAGAGGGTAAATACACAACATGTAATGATGGAATTGAAACAAGGTGTGTGGGAAGACAAGACAAAACAAATGGAAAATGAAAGGTGGATCGGCGATGGCTAGAAGACCAGTGACGTCGACCGCCGAACGCCGCCTGAACAAGGAGAGGGACCGACTTCGGCGGAAGTCGTGGCAAGCAGGTAACCCCCGCACATTGGTCCTCAATATTTACTAAATAAAGTAAAGTAAAAAATTATAAAAAGTAACACAATAAAATGACAATAATGATGCTATATACCCCCTGTATATAGCCTTGTTGTAAAGGTCTGGGTGTAGCTGGTACAGAGGAGTCAGGCGCATGACAGCAGAGATGAGTAATAAAAGTAACTTTACTCAAAATTACCAAGTACATGTAGTAATACCAAGCCCACACAAAAGGACCGAAATACATAAAACAAATGCACAAAAACCATGGGGAAAACGGAGGGTTAAATAATGAACATGTAATTAGGGAATTGAAACCAGGTGTGTAAAACAAAGACAAAACAAATGGAAAATGAAAAGTGGATCGACGATGGGTAAAAGGCCAGTGACCTCAACCGCCGAACGCCGCCCGAACAAGGAGAGGGACCGACTTCAGCGGAAGTCGTGACACTCGTTACTGTTATGTTATTGTGTTACAGTTTAAGTCGGAAGATTACATACACCTTAGCCAAATACATTTAAACTCAGGCATTGTGATGGCTTTGTGATGGCTTCTCCAATACCTTGACTTTGTTGTCCTTAAGCCATTTTGCCACAACTTTGGATTTTGTGAAGTGCCCCAGTCCCTCCTGCAGCAAAGCACCCCCACAACATGTTGCTGCCACCCCCGTGCTTCACGGTTGGGATGGTGTTCTTCGGCTTGCAAGCCTCCCCCTTTTTCCTCCAAACATAATAATGGTCATTATTGCCAAACAGTTCTATTTTTGTTTCATCAGACCAGAGGACATTTCTCCAAAAAGTATGATTTTTGTTCCCATGTGCAGTTGTAAACCGTAGTCTGTTTTTTTTTGGGCGGTTTTGGAGCAGTGGCTTCTTCCTTGCTGAGCGGCCTTTCAGGTTATATCGATATAGGACTTGTTTTACTGTGGATATAGATACTTTTGTACCTGTTTCCTCCAGCATCTTCACAAGGTCCTTTGCTGTTGTTCTGGGATTGATTTTCCATTTTGGCACCAAAGTACATTCATCTTTAGGAGACAGAACGCGTCTCCTTCCTGAGCGGTATGACGGCTGCGTGATCCCATGGTGTTTATACCTGCATACTATTGTTTGTACAGATGAATGTGGTACCTTCAGGCATTTGGAAATTGCTCCCAAGGATGAACCAGACTTGTGGAGGTCTACAATTATTTTTCTGAGGTATTGGCAGATTTCTTTTGATTTTCCCATGATGTCAAGCAAAGAGGCACTGAGTTTGAAGATAGGCCTTGAAATACATCCACAGGTACACCTCCAACTGACTCAAATGATGTCAATTAGCCTACCAAAAGCTTCTAATGCCATGACATCATTTTCTGGAATTTTCCAAGCTGTTTAAAGGCACAGTCAACTTAGTGTATGTAAACTTCTGACCCACTGGAATTGTGATATAATTGTAATTCATCAATTGTGAATTGATGAATTATAAGTGAAATAATCCGTCTGTAAACAATTTATGAAAAAATGACTTGTGTCATGCACAAAGTAGATGTCCTAACCGACTTGCCAAAACTATAGTTTGTTAACAAGAAATTTGTGGAGTGGTTGAAAAGCGAGTTTTAATGACTCCAACCTAAGTGTACGTAAACTTCCAACTTCAACTGTACTTTTTATAATTGTTTACTTTAGTTTATTTAGTAAATATTGAAGACCAATCTGCAGTGGTACAGGTTAGTCGAGGTAATTTGTACATTTAGGTAGGGGTAAAGTGACTATGAATAGATAATAAACAGGATGTCACTGAGGACCATGTCAGGACCATATCTGGACCTTTTTAGGATGTTATTGGGAAATTCTGTTATGGTCCCCTGGAGGTTTTGTCTATTTCCCGGGTTTTGTCCCGCTGAAGTCCCCAAGGACATTCTTGGGACGTTGTGTCATTTCTGACATCTTTCCTGATCAAGGGTGTAGGAGCAGGTAACAAAAATATTGATACTTTTATTTTGAAAAACGAGTCACTAGATTCATTGAGGGACTTTTATTTTGAAAAGGCCTCCGCTGCTGGAACGTGAGTCACATCCCCTGCCCACACTCACTGCTTTGTTCTCACTCTCGGTTGTTATAAGCAGAGGGACAGTGCGTGAGTGAGAGAAAAAGCATGGTGCAGCACCACCATCATTACTCACTGCATCGGGGAAAGTAATTGTTGTTGGTAATATCACAGTAAGTTTAAGTAAAAAGTGTATGAATGTGAATAAATGTTGATATGTTAGAAAGAACGTGAGCAAATCTAAGCTTTCTCCTGGCTAGTAGCTACCAGCAAACAGGGGGTGTCCTGAGGACATTCGGAGACGTTCCCATTAGGTCTATTAAGGAAAGCCCAAAAAATGGTCAAAGACTCCAGTCACCCAAGTCATAGACTGTTCTCTCTGCTATCACATGGCAAGCGGTACCAGAGTGCCGCTTGGACCAAAAGGCTCCTTAACAGCTTCTACCCCCAAGCCATAAGACTGCTGAACAATTAATCAATTGGCCATGCAGACTATTTACATTGACACTCCCTCCCTCCCCATTTGTTTTCCCTCTGATGTTCTGAGAATGTTCTAAGAACGTCGCATGATGGTCCCAAGGGAACGTTCTCTGGGGACCTTTGTCTAGTTCCCTGTAAGTTCTCAGGATATCACTGAGGACCATGTCAGGATCTTTGTAGGATGTTCTCAAGACGTTCATTTTAATAGTCCTTAGAACGTTGCACGATAGTCCCAAGGGAACGTTCTCTCGGGGACCTTTGTCTAGTTCCCTGTAAGATACCAGGACGTCACTGAGGACCAGGTCAGGATCATATCAGGACCTTTTAAGGATGTTATTGGGAAATTGTGTTATGGTCCCTTGGAGGTTGTGTCTATTACCCGGTTGGTCCCACGGACGTCCCCAAGGACCTTTTTAGGACATTCTTGGGACGTTGTGTCATGGTCCCCTGAAGCTCCTCTGATTGTCCCTGGTGTCCCAAACCATTATAAGTAAAGTATTGGGGTTTTAAGGTAAGTGGTAAGCTGTTCAGCTAAAAAAAATCTTGAATCAATTTGACATTACTTATTTAACTAGGCAAGTCAGTTAAGAACAAATTCTTATTTACAATGACGGCCTACACCAGATGACACTGCACCGCCCTATGATCACTTAGCACTGACGTTTGAATATGACCCCACCTGGGATTTGAACTCTCAATCTCTGGATTGGGGATATGCTGATCTTTCTGCTGAGCCACAAAGTCTGTAGAATTTCTGTTCCCTACATATTCATTACCTATAATACATCACTGCACTTAACAAAACAGTGCCATTTGTACATCCATTTTAATGATCAGTTAATCTGACTATTCTCTCATTGATTTCATTTACATACTTCAGCAATTTGAGTTTAGGTTTTTAGTATAGTTGTATTTTTAACAGAGCTGAGATTTACTTTGAAGTGCAAAGTGAAGGAATAGGCGGGCGAAATCAGTCATTGTTTCAGGCATAGATGGGTAGCAGGAAGATAGGAATGCTGTGAACCAAGAGGTTGTAAGATCAAATCCCAGTTGAGGACATGCTACATAATAATTACTGTATGCCTAAAGATATGTAATGTATGTTAAATTGTGTCAAATACAGTAAGATGAAGTGTGTGTGTGTCCTGAGAATTGCCAAAGTGCTGTGAATGGATTAGTGGTTCACCAATCATGGGCTTGACAACAGTAACAAGGGGTGATGTGTAATGAAACTAGGGTCTGTGTGGGGGGTGGGAGAATGTTTATTCAAGACCATCAGGTGATGTCCCTGTGACAAACTGGGAACTAAATAAAAAACTCCAGGGGACCATGTTGCAAGAATGACCTAAAAGCATCCTTGGGACAAACTGGGAACTAGACAAAACCTCAGGGGACCATGATAAAATGTCCTTGGGGATGTCCCCCAGAAAACTGGGAACCAGACAAAACTTCCAGGGGACCATTACACAATGTCCTGCGGACCATTTCGTGATGTCCTAACAACTCATTATTGTTAGCAGGGTAGTTAGCTTTACATTTAGTCATTTTTAGCTGTGTCGGGTTTTATCTAACTAGCTAAGGCTGGGTAGTTCTGGCTGTGTGAAAAACTGATAGTGAATGTTTTGACGCCAAGAATAAATCAAATCAAATTTAATTTGTCACATGCGCCGAATACAACGGGTGTAGACCTTACAGTGAAGCCCTTGACCAACAATGCAGTTTTAAGAAAAATACCTAAAATAACAAGAAATAAAAGTGCCAAATAATTAAGAGCAACAGTAAAATAACAATAGCGAGGCTATATACAGGGGGCCAGAGTCAGAGTCAATGTGCGGGGCACCGGTTAGTCAAGGTAATTGAGGTAACATATACATGTAGGTAGAGTTATTAAAGTGACTTATGCATAGATAATAACAGAGTAGCAGCAGCGAATACTTACAACTGTAGCTACAGAATGACTTGCACAATCACTGTGTTAGTCTGGATCATAGGGTCAGCAAGTTAGCAATGGGTGTACCACCAGTCAAGAAGAGAAAAAAAGAGGACATAAGAGTTCTCTTCAAAGGAGTGCAAAGGACTGTAAGTAAGGTTCTTGGCAACTGCCCGCACATCACCGCAGGCAAATTTACTTTCTGCTTAGATGTCTTTAACTTCATCACAGTGATTATGGGTCATGAAAGTGTTCCATTTGTTAAGACCTTGTTCGGTGCTATCATGATCATGGCAGTAGAGTGACAGCCATGAACAGACAGGCAGGCAGAGAGGGAGAGAGAGGCTACAAACCAACAGGTAAGATAGTGAGAAGTGCCTTTCCAAGCTCATAGAGTTCATAGACTGATGATCTGTCATAGTGTGAATCAAGCTGAATTATCATATATGATCTCTGATGAAATGATAGCAGCTTAAAGAGATTCTCCGGTACTTCTGTATACTTTTTAGCCAGTAGTTCTGGAAGTAGTACTCACGAGACAAAAGTGGTCCCCGAAAATTGCGTACTACATCACATATCTGCAGATTTGTGTACCACGTCATTGCTCTCGCTCTCACTCTGCTGTGTGTGCATCTTGCTAGATGTTACTCAAATGGCAAGGGGCTGAAGCTCATTGGCTGAAACTCGAATTGCTAAGGGGCTGACCCACATGGAGAAACATTTTGGAAAAATGGCACCGCACAGCTTCCAGAAAACAGTCACTTTCAAAGTAGGGATTTTGTGGCTAATTGAGGTAAGTCAGTAATTCTGCTCATAGACTATATATGTACACATTGACATATCCAGCCCAAAGCGGGAGGTTTAAAAAATACTTAGTAGTCGCCAAAGTTCCGGAGCATGTCTTTAAGTCTAGGGTGCATTGAATGTGTTAACTTCATGAAGGAGAGAGGCAGCCAGGATTATATTTTATTTTTGACAATTGTGTAGATTGCAGATTGATTAATTTCAGTTTGAGCTTTCATGCCTACCTTTTTAAAATTAAAATAGTAATAATAATAATCATTTTAACTGTGTATGTCAATGGTTATAATTTAAGCAATAAGGCCCGAGGGGGGTGTGGTGTATGGCCAATATACCACGGCTAAGGCGCTGTTCTGAGGTACGACGAAACGCGAAGTGCTAGGACATAGCCCTTAGCCATGGTATATTGGCCATATATCACAAACCCTGAGGTGCCATATTGCTTTTATAAACTGGTTACCAACGTAATTAGAGCAGTAAAAATGCATGTTTTGACATACTATAAGGATCTACGCTGGAGACGAAAAGCAGGTACAGGGAGTGAACATTTAATGAAACACGGACAAGAAACAGAACAGGAACAGCGTCTGGACGGGAAAAATAATGACATCAATGCTGACACAGCCCTCGAGCACCAGAGAGGGAGAGCCGGAGCAGGCGTGACAGTGCCCCCCAGGTGCGCTACCCGGCGTCCCACCTGGGAAAGCCTGACGGGCCGGCCGAGGCACGGGCGTTGGACAAGCTGGCTGAGGTGTAGAAGTCCAACGAGACGGCAGAGGCGTGGGAGCCTGATGAGCCAAGCTGAGGTGTGGGAGCCTGACGAGCCTGACGAAAGCCTGACGATCCCGCTGAGGCGTGGGAGCCTGATGGGCTGGCTGAAGCATGACGTGGGGTGGGCGTCTGCCGAGCCAACCGTGGCAAGACGACCTCTCGAGCCAGCTAAGGTGTGGAAGCCCGAAGAGCTAGCTGAGGCAACCCGACGTCACCAACCAAATCAAAAACCAAAAACTCCCTGTTGCTTCCTTTAGTGGTGTCAGCATTCTGTAAGGATCGACGCTGGAGACGAAAAGCAAGTACAGGGAGTGAACATTTAATGAAACACGGACATGAAACAGAACAGGAACAGCGTCTGGACAGGGGAAAAATAACAACATCAATGCTGACACAGGGAACAAACTGAGGAGCAGACAGAAATAGAGGGGGTAATCAACAAACTAATGGAGTACAGGTGAGTCCAATATTGCGCAGCTGCGCATAATGATGGTGAAAGGTGTGCGTAATGGAGGGCAGCCTGGAGCCCTCGAGTGCCAAAGAGGGAGAGCGGGAGCAGGCGTGACACATACCCATGGTATATGGTCTGATATACCACGGATTTCAGCCAATAAGCATTCAGGGCTCGAACCACCCAGTTTATAATACAGTATAATAACTGTATTTAACTTGGAAAATATTACGTTAGGTTTCAAACCATACAGTATGTAGAGAAGCAGTAGTAACAACCTGACACAGGGGAAGTGAGAAGAATAAGAGGAAATTAATCATACAGTAGTAGAGAAAGAACATCAAATATTTAATTGAATATACAGTATCCACATTAACAGTCATATTGGTATTCAGTACAGTATGAATGGCCATGGCCCTAAGACTGATTGGGCTGTAACAGAGTAAGTGCCTCCCTGCAAGGCACCCCTTAGCCTTGTAAATGTGCCCATTTGTAAGTTAAGATTTGTCTGTATCCTTTTCTCAAAAGTCACTAGAAATGAGCATTTAATGCCAGAGTCACTACTACGCCCCTAGCCCTGATAGATGTCACTCCTAACACATATCTTCCTCAAATTCTAACATCTAGCCAAAAAAAATGAATTTCCATGGGCTTCATGGGTTCATAGTCTATACTTAGCAGGATGCCATGTACATAAAATCTATCTGACAATGGTCAGAATACTGACCTAGCCAATAGAGGAAAAAAATGATGGATTGTCCCAGAGGGCAAAACTGGTTGGAATTATGTCATTATGATGTCATAGTCAGGTTGTATACAGGTTGGCATCCAGATAGTGACCTAACAATATGACAACATTGTCATATGACGACTTGATCTTGAAATGAAAAAGCCACTTGTACCTAGTTGTAGCAGAGACCAGTAGCTGGTAGGCAAGTTAGCTATATGACCTATTCTCAACCAAGCAAACCATTTTACAACCACAAATTATGTCATTAAGCCTTTAAGGAAGTATTGTCTAGCATTGGTTATTCTATCCACTGCACCAGAACCCTTGTGGGCAGCCCCGGGGTGTGGGCGGTACATATGCCTGTCCCAGGGGGGTCATCAGACATACCAGCCAGTGTGCCAACTCCCAGTGACATTATCAAACAGGCTAATCAAGCCCATGCTGTCACCACTCTGTAATGACTAACGCTAGCCATCACTCTCAGCAATGTTGCCCGCAGCGGGGAGGGGAGGGGGGGACGGGGGATGTGCCGTTGGCACACCAGAGACTTAATGCGCCACACACTGTGGGTAGCAAACATGTGACCAGAACTGAAAAAAAGGATTGAGAGGAGAATAGAGCTAGATGCTGCAAACATTACTGCCACTGTAATCATAATCATTATTATTATCATCAACAACAACAACACAACATCATCGTCTATATTTTGTCAAACTCGCATTTAGGATCAAGGGAATCCAGTGAAATTTTTTTTTGTCCGGGCCGGTCCAGATCGGCCTTGATTTGGCCCATAATAGAAGTCTATGATTGGTTCAGATTACGTCAAGTCTGGACCAGCCTTGATTAGGCCCAAACTTGGTTCAGATTTGCTCCGTTCCTAACTGGCCTTGATTGGGAACAAACTTGATTCAGATTTGGCCTGGTCGGGACCAGCCTTGATTTATCCCAAACTTCGTTCAGATTTGGTCTTGACCGGCATTGGTTCGGTCCAAACTTTGTTCAGATTTGGTCCGGTCCAGCTTTGATTTGGCCCAGAATTGGTTCAGATTTGGTCTGGTCCAGATCGGACTTTGTTTGGGCTGAACTTGGTTCAGATTTGGTCCGGTCTAGATTTGGCCGAAACATAAACATCTATGATTGATTCATATTTGGTCCGGCCCAGACCGACCAAATTTGGTCTTGTTTCGGGGCATAACTCATTAGAATAATACCTTGTGTGGTTCATTTTGACATTTACATTTACATTTCGGTCATGTAGCAGT
This sequence comes from Salmo trutta, assembly GCF_901001165.1. NCBI lineage: Eukaryota > Metazoa > Chordata > Actinopteri > Salmoniformes > Salmonidae > Salmo > Salmo trutta. Next base: position 67,427,229 of record NC_042958.1, on the reverse strand, counting down.
GACATGTTTAAATGTTCTTCTATTTTTCTGTCTTATTGGATCATGTTGTCAGGCATGGTTTGTCTGACAGATGTTATTTCTATGTAAAATATTCTGTAACAAGTGTTGTTTTTGAGCTCAATGGTGGATCTATTCATAATTATTGAAGAGATGTAAGTGAAATTATGTACGATTGATATTTGGCCATAGAAACGACCAAAAAGTATGCCTTTTCAATGGCTGTAAAATACATATTTTCAACATCTGTAAAATATGTCAACTTTCACTAAGAACTGAAAATGAAAGTTGACCTCATTGTCCATAAAATACGTGTTCTCAATGTCCATAAAAATATGTATTTTCAAAGTCATAAAATACATATTTTCAACTTTCACTTAGAACTGAAAATGAACGTGACTTCAACATTTGTAAAATATGTATTTTCCACATATTTTTTACTGCATTTTGCTCACTGGAATACAGCTATGGTAGCGGTTTGCTTTTTTGTAACAGAGAGAAACCTCTATTTGGAGCTAGAAATCTAAGACATGAGGAAACGATATTATAATCACAATTATGGATGATATAACTGACTTGGTTGAAGACAACAACAGGGGTAGAGCATTCACACCACACCACTGTTCCATCGCTCAACACTCTAACACAGACAAGGGAAGTGTCCCAAATGGCACCATTTTCTTCTCTAAAGTACTGCACTAAATTCAGAATAGGGAACGCATCCAACAATTTCTCCATAAAAGATTGTCAGCAGCCCAAGCTCAAAGTGATACTGGCAGGAGAATAAAAACAGCTGCAGCATCACCACAAGGCAACTACAGAACTATCTCCTCACAGCCGCCTCCCTTTGATCTCCCTAATCTTGTTTAAAGAAAGTAGCGTGGGGCTCGGGCTATGTCGCCGTGGAGTACTGCTTGCATTGCATTGCAGCCATTCCTAGCTGATATTATTCAATGTCTACAGTGTCTTCAGAAAGTATTCATACCCCTTGACTTATTCCACATTTTGTTGTGTGTTTACACACAAAACCCGATCCTTTTTAGCACATTTTTCAAAACAAAATACATAAATATCTCATTTACATAAGTATCCAATTTGTAAGTCGCTCTGGATAAGAGCATCTGCTAAATGACTTAAATGTAAATGTAAATGTATTCACACCCCTGAGTCAATACTTTGTAGAAGCACCTTTGGCAGTGATTACAGCTGTGAGTCTTTTAGGGTAAGTCTCTAAGAGCTTTGCACACCTGGATTGTACAATATTTTCCCATTCAATTTTTTAAAATTCTTTAAGCTCTGTCAAGTTGATTGTTGATCATTGCTAGACAGCCATCTTCAAGTCTTGCCATAGATTTTTAAGATGATTTATGTCAAAACTGTAACTAGGCCACTCAAGAACATCAATGTCATCTTGGTAAGCAACTACAGCATAGATTTGGCGATGTGTTTTAGGTTTTTGTCCTGCTGAAAGCTGAATTTGTCTCCCAGTGTCTGTTGGAAAGCAGACTGAATCAGGTTTTCCTCTAGGATTTTTCCTGTGTTTATAGCTGTATTCCGTTTATTTTTATGGTAAAAAACTCCCTACTCCTTGCCGATGACAAGCATACCCATAACATGATGCAATCACCACCATGCTTAAAAATATGTGGTACTCAGTGTGGTATTCAGTGATGTGTTGTGTTGGATTTGCCCCAAACATAACACTTTGTATTCAGGACAAAAAGTAAATTTGTTTGCCACATCTTCTGCAGTATTCCTTAATTAAGTGCCTTATTGCAAACAGGATGCATGTTTTGGGATATTTTTTATTATGAACAGAGGTTTCCTTCTTTTCATTCTCTCATTTAGGTTAGTACAACTACAATGTTGTTGATCCATCCTCAGTTCTTTCCTATCACAACCATTAAACTCTGTAACTATTTTATACAGGCCTCATGGTGAAAGCCCAGAGTAGTTTCCTTCCTCTCCGGCAACTGAATTAGGAAGGATGCCTGTATCTTTGTATTGACTGGGTGTATTGATACACCATCCAAACTGTAATTAATAACTTCACCATGCTCAAAGGGATATTCAGCGTCTGCATTAAAAAACACACATCTACCAATCGGTGCCCTTCTTTGCGAGGGATTGGAAAACCTCCCTGGTCTTTGTGGTTGAATCTGTGCTTGAAATTCCCTACTCGATTGAGGGACCTTACAGATAATTGTATGTGTGGGATACAAAGATGGGGTAGTTATTCAAAAATCATGTTTACCCGCTATTATTGAACACGGAACGAGTCCATGCAACTTATTTTGTCATTTGTTAAGCACATTTTTACTCCTAAACTTATCAAGGCTTGCAATAACAAAGGGGTTGAATACTTATTCACTCAAGACATACCAGGTTTTAGTTTTTTTTGTTAATTTCAAACATTTTCTACTAACAAAATTCCACTTTGACATTACAGGGGATTGTGTTTAAATCAGTGACACAAAATCTCAATTTAATTAATTTTAAATTCAGACTGTAACACAACAAAATGTGGAAAAAGTAAAGGGGTGTGAATACTTTCTGAAGGCAACGTACATATATACATATGAGATGGGACATAAAAATAAATAAATATTTAATACATTTTCATAATTCTTGTTTTATCAAGATATTTCGAACAAAAACATTTTGTTTTATATTACCAGAACAAACACTAGTGTATCATCAATTGGCTACAATTCGCCTACATCAGCTAATCAGGACCACAGAGATCACAATAATTGTCTGTAACAATATGGTCAGCGATAACAATTCTGTCCTTCCCTTTGAAACGACAACACAATTGTTAATTTTTTTGTTCTTCTCAAAGTGGGGGAAAAACAAGGATGCTTTACTCTTGAGTGTTTTTTTCCTGCATACACTGATTTCTACCATTGAAAATTGACACTTGACAGTGACAGGGATAACTATACTACACGGATTCCCTGTGTCTGTCACAAATGACAACCGACGGTAAGAGTGCTATGAATGCTATTTCAAATAGGCTAACAATATTTAATAATGCAACACAACATGTGGACAGTACTGACAATCACTGTTTTTACAGACTATCAAGAAAAATACGAGACAAATTAAATGACAAGTTTGCTAGCGCACTTCAACACTTTTCTCAGACATCCACTAAGTAAACATCACTTACCTAGAAGCATAGTGCCGGGTACTGTGATTCGTTTTTTAAACTCCTATCCCTTTGAAGCTACAGATTCCTGGTAAATATTGCCACAATGTTCCCTAACGTTCTCCAAAAGAAAACAACCTAAAAGAGCAGCCTATTTCTCTCTCACTCTCCTGCGCCTGTCTCTCTCACTCTACTTCCCTCTGTGCAGTGGTAGTCTTTTGTCAGTCAACTCAATGACACATCGCTCTGCTAATCCAATCTGCCGCAGCTCACAGGAATGATACACATGCGCCTCAATTAAAAGCTTCATGCTACGCTGATCAGTGTGCCAAGGAGGAGAGGGAGAGACAGAGAGAAAGGAACAGAGAGGAACAGAGATTAGGGGGAGAGGGAGAGAGAGAAAGCGGGAGAATAAAGAGTGAGAGTGAGGAGAGAGAGAGAGAGAGAAGTGGAGACAAGGGGGAGAGGAAGGGAGTGGGAGGGAAAGAGAGAAAAAGAGTGGGAGATGAGTTGGTGTTGGCCAGCACCAACTGTTTCCTCTTAACCCCATTCACCCCTCTTTGTCTTCTTTCTCTCTCGCTCTTGCCATCCAACTGGCTCTCACAACTATTCTGTTTTTCTTTTGTTATTCACACCTGCATAGTCCCTGCCAGATAGCAGAAACATCAGTCTATTTACAATGGCTTTTTAAAAACACACTGCGTCTGAACCCTCTCCATCACCACTACTTGAGAAATTACACAACTGCACAACAATGCAGATGCATCTGTTTGGAAATAACGCAAAGTAATATTAAAGAGCATTTTACAGGGTTGATTTTTAAAATAAAATAATAATAATTTTCATGTTGCTGAAGCAGAAAAAAAGTTTGGAATGGCTGACTGTGCAATGAAGGTACGATACATACAGTGCATTCGTAAACTACTCAGACCCCTTGACTTCCTTCCATTCTGCTAGCAAACGTGCAAAATAAAATCGATGACGTACGCGGAAGATTAAACTACCAACAGGACATTCAAAACTGTAATATCTTATGCTTCACAGAGTCGTGGCTGAACGATGACATTATCAACATGCAGCTGGCTGGTTATACGCTGTCTTGGCAGGACAGAACAGCGGTGTCTGGTAAGACAAGGGGCGGTGGACTATATATTTTTGTAAATAACAGCTGGTGCACAATATCTAAAGAAGTCTCGAAGTTTTGCTCGCCTGAGGTAGAGTATCTCATGATAAGCTGCAGACCACACTATCTACCGAGAGAGTTTTCATCTATATTTTTCGTAGCTGTCTACATACCACCACAGACTGATGCTGGCACTAAAACCGCACTGAATGAGCTGTATTCCACCATAAGCAAACAGGAAAACGCTCACCCAGAGGCGGCGCTCCTAGTAGCCTGCGAACTTTAATGCAGAGAAACTTAAATCCAACTTACCAAATTTCTATCAGCATGTTAAATGTGCAACCAGAGGGAAAAAAACTCTGGACCACCTTTACTCCACACACAGAGATGCATTCAAAGCTCTCCATCGCCCTCCATTTGGCAAATCTGACCATAATTCCATCCTCCTGATTCCAAGCAAAAATTAATGCACGAAGCACCAGTGACTTGATCAATAAAAAAGTGGTTAGATGAAGCAGATGCTAAGCTACAAGACTGTTTTGCTAGCACAGACTGGAATATGTTCCGGGATTCCTCCGATGGCATTGAGGAGTACACCACATCAGTCATTGGCTTCATCAATAAGTGCATCAATGACGTCATCCCCACACTGACCGTACGTACATACCCCAACCAGAAGCCCTGGATTACAGGCAACATCCACACTGAGCTAAAGGCTAGAGCTGCCGCTTTCAAGGAGCGGGACTCTAAACCGGAAGCTTATAAGAAATCCCGCTATGCCCTCTGACGAACCATCAAACAGGCAAAGCGTCAATACAGGCCTAAAATCGAATCGTACTACACTGGCTCTGACGCTCGTCGGATGTGGTAGGGCTTGCAAACCATTACAAAGGAAAGCACAGCCGAGAGCTGCCCAGTGACACGAGCCTACCAGATGAGCTTAACTACTTCTATGCTCGCTTCGAGGCAAATAACACTGAAATATGCATGAGAGCACCAGCTGTTCTGGAAGACTGTGTGATCACGCTCTCCACAGCTGATTTGAGTAAGACCTTGAAACAGGTCAACATTCACAAGGCCGCAGGGCCAGACGGATTACCAGGACGTGTACTGCGAGCATGCGCTGACCAACTGGCAAGTGTCTTCACTGACATTTTCAACCTCTCCCTGTCCAAGTCTATAATACCAACATGTTGTAAGCAGGGCACCATAGTCCCTGTGCCCAAGAACACTAAGGTAAGATGCCTAAATGACTACCGACCCATAGCACTCACATCTGTAGCCATGAAGTACTTTGAAAGGATGGTCATGGCTTACATCAACACCATTACCCCAGAAACCCTAGACCCACTCCAATTTGCATACCGCCCTAACAGATCCACAGATGATGAAAAATGTATATTGCACTCCACACTGCCCTTTCCCTCCTGGACAAAAGGAACACCTATATGAGAATGCTACTCATTGACTACAGCTCAGCGTTCAACACCATAGTGCCCTCAAAGCTCATCAATAAGCTAAGGACCCTGGGAATAAACACCTCCCTCTGCAACTGGATCCTGGACTTCATAACGAGTCGCCCCCAGGTGGTAAGGGTAAATAACAACACATCCGCCACGCTGATCCTCACCACAGGGGCCCCTCAGAGGTGTGTGCTCAGTCCCCTCCTGTACTCCCTGTTCACTCAGGCACGACTCCAACGCCATCATTAAGTTTGTCAATGACACAACACTGGTAGGCCTGATCAGACAGTGACGAGACAGCCTATAGGGAGGAGGTCAGCGACCTGGCCATGTGGTGCCAGGACAACAACCTCTCCCTCAACGTGATCAAGACAAAGGAGATGATTGTGGACTACAGGAAAAAGAAGACCGAGCACGCCCCCATTCTCATCGACGGGGCTGTAGTGGAGCAGGTTCAGAGTTTCAAGTTCCTTGGTGTCCACATCACCAACAAACTAACATGGTCCAAGCACACCAAGACAGTCGTGAAGAGGGCACGACAAAACCTATTCCCCCTCAGGAGACTGAAAAGATTTGTCATGGGTCCTCAGATCCTCAAAAGGTTCTACAGCTGCACCATTGAGAGCATCCTGACTGGTTGCATCAATGCCTGTTATGGCAACTGCTCGGCCTCCACCCGCAAGGCACTGCAGAGGGTAGTGCATATGGCCCAGTACATCACTGGGGCCAAGCTTCCTGCCATCCAGGACCTCTACACAAGGCGGTGTCAGAGGAAGGCCATAAAAATTGTCAAAGACTCCAGCCATCCTAGTCATAGACTGTTCTCTCTGCTACCGTATGGCAAGCGGCACCGGAGCACCAAGTCTAGGTCCAAGAGGCTTCTAAACAGCTTCTACCCCCAAGCCATAAGACATAAGACTACATAAAACCCCTACAACTCATCCAGAACGCCGCAGCCCGTCTGGTGTTCAACCTTCCCAAGTTCTCTCACGTCACCCCGCTCCTCCGCTCTCTCCACTGGCTTCCAGTTGAAGCTCGCATCCGCTACAAGACCATGGTGCTTGCCTACGTAGCTGTGAGGGGAACGGCACCTCCATACCTTCAGGCTCTGATCAGGCCCTACACCCAAACAAGGGCACTGCGTTCATCCACCTCTGGCCTGCTGGCCCCCCGACCTCTGAGGAAGCACGGTTCCCGCTCAGCCCAGTCCAAACTGTTCGCTGCTCTGGCACCCCAATGGTGGAACAAGCTCCCTCACGACGCCAGGACAGCGGAGTCAATCACTACCTTCCGGAGACACCTGAAACCCCACCTCTTTAAGGAATACCTGGGATAGGATAAAGTAATCCTTCTAACCCCCCCCCCCTTAAAAGATTTAGATGCACTATTGAAAAGTGGTTGTTCCACTGAATATCTGGATAAGAGCGTCTGCTAAATGACTTAAATGTAAATGTAAATGTAACTACTGAACATCTAATCAAATGGCTACCCAGACTATTTGCATTGCCCCCCCCCCTTTACACCGCTGCTACTCTCTGTTGTTATCATCTATGCATAGTCACTTTAATAACTCTACCTACATGTACATATTACCTCACCTAACCGGTGCCCCCATACATTGACTCTGTACCGGTGCCCCCGTGTATAGTCTCGCAATTGTTATTTTACTTCTGCTCTTTAATTACTTTTATTTTTAATTTTTACTCATATATTTTTTTTAACTGCATTGCTGGTTAGGGGCTCGTAAGTAAGCATTTTACTGTAAGGTCTACACATGTTGTATTCGGCAAATGTGACTAATAACATTTGATTTGATTTTCCCACATTTTGCAACGTTATACCTGCCTTATACAAAAATGTATTAAATGTTGTTTTTCCCTCATCAATTTACACACAATACCTCATAACATTTCTGATAATTTATATTAAAAAAACTGAATTAATACATATACATAAGTATTCAGACCCTTTACTCAATACTTTGTTGAAGCACCTTTGGCAGTTTTAATTTTTATTTCACCTTTATTTAACCAGGTAGGCTTGTCGAGAACAAGTTCTCATTTACAACTGCGACCTGGCCAAGATAAAGCACAGCAGTTCAACACATACAACAACACAGAGTTACACATGGAATAAACAAACATACAGTCAATAATACAGTAGAAAAAAGAAAAATCTATATACAGTGAGTGCAAATGAGGTAAGATAAGGGAGTTAAGGCAATAAATAGGCCATGGTGGCGAAGTAATTACAATATAGCAATTAGACACTGGAATGGTAGATGTGCGGAAGATTAATGTGCAAGTAGAGATACAGGAGTGCAAAGGAGGAAGATAAATAAATAAATACAGTATGGGGATGAGGTAGTTGGATGGGCTGTTTACAGATGGGCTATGTACAGGTGCAGTGATCTGACAGCTGGTGCTTAAAGCTAGTGAGGGAGGTAAAAGTCTCCAGCTTTAGTGAGTTTTGCAGTTCGTTCCAGTCATTGGCAGCAGGGAACTGGAAGGAAAGGCGGCCAAAGGAGGAATTGGCTTTGGGGGTGACCAGTGAGATATACCTGCTGGAGCGCGTGCTACGGGTGGGTGCTGCTATGGTGACCAGTGAGCTGAGATAAGGCGGGGCTTTACCTAGCAAAGACTTGTAGATGACCTGGGTTTGGCGACGAGTATGAAGCGATGGCCAGCCAACGAGGGCGTACAGGTCGCAGTGGTGGTTAATATAGCTTTGGTGACAAAACGGATGGCACTGTGATAGACTGCATCCAATTTGTTGAGTAGAGTGTTGGAGGCTATTTTATAGATGACATCGCCGAAGTCGAGGATCGGTAGGATGGTCAGTTTTACGAGGGTATGTTTGGCAGCATGAGTGAAGGATGCTTTGTTTTGCGAAATAGGAAGCCGATTCTAGATTTAATTTTGGATTGGAGATGCTTAATGTGAGTCTGGAAGGAGAGTTTACAGTCTAGCCAGACACCTAGGTATTTGTAGTTGTCCACATATTCTAAGTCAGAACCGTCCAGAGTAGTGATGCTGGACGGGCGGGTGACTACGGCCTCAAATCTCAGTGACTACGGCCTCCAATCTCCCAAGTGGTACAGCGGTCTAAGGCACTGCATCTCAGTGCAAGAGGCATCAATACAGTCCCTAGTTCAAATCCAGGCTGTATCACATCTGGCCGTGATTGGGAGTCCCATAGGGTGGCGCACAATTGGCCTACGGTCGTCCGGGTTTGGCCGGGGTAGGCCGTCATTGTAAATAAGAATTTGTTCTTAACCTTTAGTTCAATTTAAAATGTAAAACAATAAGTATTCATGGGTATGATGCTACAAGCTTGGCACACCTGTTGTTGGGGAGTTTCTCCAATTCTTCTCAGCAGATCCTATCAAGCTCTGTCAGGTTGGATGGGGAGCGTTGCTGCACAGCTATTTTCAGGTCTCTCCCAGAGATGTTCGATCAGGTTCAAGTCCGGGCTCTGGCTGGGCCACTCAAGGTCATTCAGATACTTGACCCGATGCCACTCCTGCATTGTTCTGTCTGTGTGTTTAGGGTTGTTGTCCTGTTGGAAGGTGAACCTTCGCCCCGGTCTGAGGTCCTGAACTCTCTGGAGCAGATTTTTATCAAGGATCTCTCTGTGCTTTGCTCCGTTCATCTTTCCCTCAATCCTGACTAGTCTCGCAGTCCCTGCCGCTGCCAGCTTTCCTCCAGACGTGAAACTTGGCATTCAGTTCAATCTTGGTTTCATCAGACCAGATAATCTTGTTTCTCATGGTCTGAGAGTCATTTAGGTGCCTTTTGGCAAACGCCAAGCAGGCTGTCATGTGCCTTTTACTGAGGAGTGGCTTCCGTCAGGCCACTCTACCATAAAGGCCTGATTGGTGGGGTGCTACAGAGATGATTGTCCTTCTGGAAGGTTCTCCCATCTCCACAGAGGAACTCTGTCAGTGTGACGGGTTCTTGGTCACCTCCCTGACCAAGGCCCTTCTCTCCCGATTGCTCAGTTTTGCCGGGTGGCCAGCTCTAGGAAGAGTCTTGGTGGTTCCAAACCTCTTCCATTTAAGAATGACGGAGGCCACTGTGTTCTTGGGGATCTGTGCCTCAACAAAATCCTGTCTCGGCGCTCTATGGACAATTCCTTCAACCTCATGGCTTGGTTTTTGCTCTGACATGCACTGTCAACTGTGGGACCTTATATAGACAGGTGTGTGCCTTTCCAAATCATGTCCAATCAATTGAATTTACCACAGGTGGACTCAAAACAAGTTGTAGAAACATGTCAAGGATGATCAATGGAAACAGGCTGCACCTGAGCTCAAACGGTCTGAATACTTAAGTAAATATCTTATTTGTGTTAGTTTTTTAATACATTTGCAAACATTTCTAAAAACCTGGTTTTGCTTTGTCCTTATTGGGTATTGATGAGATAAAAATCATATTTAATCCATTTTAGAATAAGGCTGTTTTATTTTTTAAACTAGGCAAGTCACTTAAGAACAAATTCTTATTTTACAATGACGGCCTATCGGGGAACAGTGTGACAGGGGCAGAATGACAGATTTTTACCTTGTCAGCTCCAGAATTCGATCCAGAAACCTTTCGGTTACTGGCCCAACGCTCTAACCACTGGCCCAACGCTCTAGGCTACCTGCCGCCCTGTAATGTAACAAAATATGGAAAAAGTAAAGTGGTCTGAATACTTCCCGAATGCACTGTACATACCAAAAGGCTAAAATCTATTAGTGTGGTCGCTGCGTGTTGTACTAAGGCTGTTTAGTATTTTTGCAAGAGGTTCAACATTTAGTTGATTTAATAATTAATAAAAAAAATGTAAATATATTTTTGAGCTATTAAGTATCTCATAGACTCTTTATTTCATCTTTCCACAATTCATCCCATCCTATCTCCAGGGCTGGCTCGCACTATACGCGGACCACGCGCTGTTAATTATTATTATACTTTCTTTTAAACAGTCTTACTGTTCACAAAAGACAAGGTACAATTTTGAAATCGGGTAGTGCATCAGGAGTTTTCCTCTTGTTATGTCAATTACCGACAGACCTATCCATAAAGCATGACTAGAGATTATTTCAAGCATAACCTCCAAGGGACCCCATTGATTTTGTTATAATGTTTGAGTCACTCAGACAGTTTATGAACACACATACTGTAATTAGGGTTGCAAAATTCCGGGAACTTTTCATAAATTCCCAGATTTTCCAGAAATCCTGATTGGAGGATTCCAGATTTCCTGCTTATTCCCTCCTGATTCCAGGAAACCTTCAACCTGAGTTTTGGGAAAACTGAGGAATTTATTGAAAGTTCAGGGAATTTGGCAACCCTACACATAAGCCATGGCAAAATGGGTAGAAATGCAAAACGTAAAAAAAAGGTCTCTCCGCATCATGTAGAATTGCAGGAAATTAAGAGAATTTTGTCTAGGTCGCCAAGAGTGGGGGCCTCTAAAAGGTTCTTGCCCAGAACCCCACATTTGTGACTAGTTTCAGGAAACTAGGCGTATGTCGCACGTCACTACTTCACAGGAGCGCCATTTGAACGTAAACATAATTTTTTTTATCAAAATATGTTTTTGGAAAGAAATGCCTTCTGGAACATGTGAACTTTCATGTGCCTTAATAACAAACTTGTATTCCATCCATAAATACAAATAAAATTGTTAAATTACGAGCCTAGTTGCTTTAGCCACGGAAAAAGAGAGGAACCTCCCTGCTAGCCATGATTAGCTAAGATAATGGATGGGCTGGACACGCCGAGAGATGAGTTTGGATTGGTCTGCCATGTAGCATGCTTCTGTCTATAACATGAGCTGTTCAGTATGTGTTGATATGTCCTTTCTATCGTGCCATTTCTTTTAAACATATAACGTTAGCCATCGAGAACTACAAACGTTTTGCTGCTTCTCTCAACAACGTCGATGCCCTGAATTTAGCAGGCGCTATCAGCAGATCAGTTGGAAAAAGTGATGGGTTACTTTCTGCACATGCCACGGTCAGTGTAAACCGGAGTGACTTGACACAATGCTGGCCAAACAAGACGTAGCTACAAACAAAACTGAGTTAAATGGTTCCAGTCTGCCGTGAAGCGTTCATCCATGTATACGGTAAGAGTCTAGCTACATGTTCAGATATAAGTTTCACATTTTGTCAGAAAGTCGTTTTCATTGCAAGTTAAAGCTTACTGTTAGCTAGTAAACTTTAGATCTAAAATTGACCCTAGAAGTAGTACTGTTGGGAGATCTGGAGAGACTAATATACTAATACTCTTAGTAAAAGTATTTATCGCCAACTCGCAATCTGTGGATTCTATTTGATTAGATAGATTGAAATTCTATGTTAAACATCACAGCATAGTTGAAAGATATATGGTGCGTAGAAATCCGAAGAGGCTGACCAGCAGAGATAGGTGGTATGGGCTGAGGGAAGCTAAGGGTTGGGATGTGGAATTGGAGGCAAGTGGGATTGGAGTTGCTGGGCGGGGTATTGAATGACGGTCAAAGATAAAAGTCAAAAAAATAAAGTCAAAATAAAACATAACAAAAAGTAAGTTTGACTGACACTGAAGGGCAGTGTTGTTACAGCTAATGCCTGTTTGCCTGATGCTGATGCCGTGCAGGTGTTTGTACACATGCATATACACACACTCTCATTCAAATGCACACATATGCCCATACATGGACACACACACACATGTAAATAGTGCCATACATGCACTCAAACATATTCAGTTGGCCTTGCTGTTATGAATTTTGATATCCTTGATGTCTTTTGTTTTTGGCCCTTGAGCAGGGCGTTGAACCTGGTTGCTTCTGTGTATCGCTCTGGATGGGAGTCGGTTAGATGACTAATGTGATATAGTTGTTGAGTGCCTTCACTGCAAGAATAATGTATGTTTTAAATATTCTAGAAAAAAAAATATTAAAAAAACATTAGCTTGCTGGCTTGCTAGCTAATGTTATGATCTGTGTAGTAATATTACTTGAATCAGGAATCCATTTGCATTGCTAATTATGGCCTTATGTTAGCTAGCTGACATTGAACCTAGTTTGTTAGCTTAAGCTACCTGCAGATTCATACTACAGCTATGACAATGTTTATATTGGTAGTAGTATGAGCTGGGATTATGCCGGTTCAGTGTTTAGCTAGCTAGCTAACTAACTAGCTACATGTCTAAACAAAAGACTCCAGTTCGGCCGGATTATTACATGACCCTTCAAATTAGCTAGGTGTGTCTGGGGGTGATTACAGCGATCTATTGTATTTCTTGAAAATGCGTACATGTCTAGACAATTGTGACCCATCCACTTAGCTAGATGCGGTTCTAGCATTTCCTTCACATGACCCATCAATTTAGACAAGTGTGTCGGGTAAGCGTCATCTATTTATAAATTATGGACACTTTCTGTTTTTGATATTGCTACTATGCGAGTAACCACTGTACCGTTTACACCTTCTGTATCCTGTGCATGTGACAAATAAACTTGGATTTCATTTGATATAGTGTGTGTTTACCACATGGGCTCACGTGAATTCTTAGAGAGATGGGTGGGACTATGGCTTAAGAGGGTGTGAACGATGCTGAATGGCTGTAGACAGAGAAGGGCTCTCTAGTAGGTGTACCAAAACATTGAAGGGTCATTTTGTCAAAAGCGGGGTTACAAGTTTATTCACTTTCAAAGCAGAATTACTTTCCCATTGTACTTCAACTGCAGTGTATGATATACCATTTTCTAGCTCTGAGTCGCTACTTTTATCCAATGTAAAAAACACAATTTCAAATTTTGCTACATAAAACCGAATCAGGGCGGTCGGTCACATTTAGTTTGTCTGGCCCTGGTTTCGAGTCATGTTTTGGGTCCATTTTTTCCATTTTTTTTAGCAAGGGGTCGAGAAGTGGGGGGGGGGCAGCAACTAAATCTCATGGCCCCCAAAAAGCTAGAGGAGGTAGGATGCAAGGAATCGAAGACAGATGAATTCAGAAAGATCCATTCTGTCATGGTTGTTGTTCTTTCCTAAGAGTCTGATTCAGACCTGGACAACTAGGTGTGTACTTTATGGCTAATCAATTACCTTAAAGAAACATTGACTATCATGGCATGACTATCATGGCATGTACGCAGGCAGATTCAGTCCATATTTGGTCAGCTACTGTATTGTACTCGCCATAGAGTTGTTTAAGGCCATTACAATGATTCCAGACAAGGCTAGGGTTTCATTGAGTCACATAATAATTGAACACACTATCATCATTTCAATAAAGCTGAATAATTCCCCTGCTCTCCCTGAGCCTCGTTGACCTGGGAACACAAACATAAACGGCAGTGAGCGCCGGGGTGGACTTAGTCAGTGTGAGTGTTTGGTTGTGTGTGTGTGCGCGCGTGCATATGTGTGTGGATTCAGCCTGTGTGTTTTCGCTCTGGCTCCCTGTCGACCCGAATAACGGCGGCTGGGGAGGCCGACACTGACACACACTGACAGTTATACACTTGATTTGAAGGTACTGGATTCAAATAAATCTGCAAAGTTGCCCCAGAGCCGAAACCTTGCTCCGCACGTGACATCACTGAGGACTGGACCGCACAGCGGATGGGTACACATCTCCAACCGATTATGTAAACCAGCGTGTGTGTATGTTTGCGTGTATCCATGCATGCGTCGTATGGGTGTTCAAAATGTAAATTGCTGATGTATGGAAATCCATGTATTTCAGGAGCGGTTGGGGTTGACTGGGGAAGCCATATGGACAAGGACATCTCCTATGTAAATAACCAAGATAAAGGCCAGATGGAATGAGAATGGAGAGATGGGAAAGAGAGAGAGAGGGATAAAAGAGAGAGTACTCCTGCTGCTTGCCTAACATAGCCATACGTACATAGAAATATAAAGTCAGTCACACACACGCACACTGATATTCTGACCTGCAAATGACCTGCTGGAACCCAAAGTACAACCTCCATACACAACGTGAACCTTCCCATCACTCTCTACGCCCCAGGCATTCAACCATGGAGAATGGCTTCTTATGACAGCTCCCCAAAGGAGCTCCTCAAAATGTCCGCCACTCTCCAGTCTCCACCGTAAAATGAGGCCAGACCACCTCAACTCCAGCTGATAGATGTCCTATTTCACAGCCCAGCTTATTTCCATGCCACACAACTCATATAGCGTGTGTGCATGTGGAAGTGTATGCATATGCGTATGCGTCTGTAATTGCAGTGGTACAATCTGGAGAAAATAAGGCAAAATTTACATCCTTTCTTTGTTGCTTTACCATGCAGCCCTTCTTTTCAGGAACAGTTGAGGAGAAAATCCATATCTCCATTTCTATTTCTAAAGGAGAATGACCCATTGTTTGTCCCTCTTAAGCTTCTCCCCAATTTCTATTTGTATTATCTCCTTTAGAAAGTAAATACCTTCCAGGAAATTGAGGCAAAGGCAAAAATCGTCCCCATAATTTCTATAATGATTCTTGTTGTCTGATTTTGCATCCAATTTCAAGACCCCCCAGTTGGTGATGAAATGAAAAAGAAGGGGTGTACAGGAGAGAGAACGGGTGCCTAGAACAATTCAACCAAGAAAAGGGAAGGAAGCTTGTTCTTATTGGTTCGTCAATAGGTGAGGTTTCTACTACAGTCTTGAACTATCGGTTCAACTCTCAAGGATAATAATGTCATTTCATGACCTTGCATCTTGTCTCAAGAAAAGCTATGGCTGAATTGTCAACAACATCCATGTCCACAAAGAATTAAAGTAACACCCACCACTTTTTTGCCTTCCTCTTTTTGGTTTTACTGGATCTCATCATTCTTGACAGGGATTTGAAGGACATTTCGCTTTCTAACAATCTACCATACACCAAAGAAGAATGATAAACATAGTTGGAAACGTTTCCTATTTTCTTGGTGATGCAAATATTTGTTGATTAAATCTTATTGCTCATCAAGAATCATTTAAAATCTCTATAGAACAATAGTAATATATTTATTTCATTTGGCGCTTTTCATTACGAGTTGAATCACAAAGTCGCTTTAAAAACAAAACGAACCCGAAAAAACAATTGATTTCAACAAATGTAGAAGGATCTGGACGTTATTGGGCGGCGGTCTTCCACAGCTTCAGATGATAGATCATTCAGAAAGGTAGTATCTTGAGCCGAGGGAGCATTGATGGTACAGCCAGGCAGACAGGTAGGGACTTCTGACAGACAGGGCCCCGGAGCTCTTCATCGGGCACCTCGTTGTCTTCGATGTTCAACGCTCCTCCTCCGTAGATCAGGCTGGATCGTCCAGTACTGAAATGTAGCACCCACCTGGGTGATGCTTCGGCGATTGTAAAAGTGCCAGTAAGACCACCACACCTCAGCAGTAGTCCTGAAAATCTCCCTACGAGGCGAGCTTCTGCATCACCTCACACCGCAGCCTTATAAATGTGGTTAATGCATTAATTTGCTTACGTGGTCTCTTATAATGGTCCTATGATTTGAATTGGAATAGGTCAATTACGCCCTCTAGCATCAATTAGTTGGAAGTACGGGTGGGCCCGCCAAGATAGCCACATATACTGTAGACGGGTTGGTTGTTCAGCAACAAAACCGACGAGTGTGCAACTATGGGGCAAAACAGACGGGGTTGGCTTTGATTGTTGACAACATGTAAACTATATTTCCTCTCCAATGTTTATTGAAAATACAAATACTTGATGCACAATGAGCACTTCTTGTCACTCAAACACAGTGTTAGAGTTGCCATACTTGCATTGTCATGAAATCAGTCAAAACATCTCAAAGCAACACATGCTATCAAAAACAAGCTAAAACTAGCTGAAACAAGCCATCTACGATTCCCCACACGGCAGCTTCTTGTCATTGTTGATAGCTATCTGACAGTTCACAATAATAACAATGGATAGCTTCAGGCCCCATCGAAGCTCGCACATAATTTTCGTCAGCCAACCTGTCTATTGGGTATATTGAGATAGGAAGTAAGGCCTACAAGTTATGGCAAATGTTTGGGATACCAGGAAGGGGTACATTTTCAGAACCACAGGTTTTACCCTGATTTTTTTGGTTTACCTGAAATATTGGAACCTTTGTTCACCTTGCATCATATCATTTTGGATTCTACAAATAAAATGTTTTACGTTTCATTAATCAAGCCATCGTTTGGAAACATTTTACTTTCTATTGGATTTATTTGATCTATCTTGCAACTGGAATACCGACGGCTATTCGGAAAAAACGCTACAAACACATTTTGTTGTCCACCCTGTTTTTACCTGTGGGGCATTGACCCTAAAGCAGTGAAGAATAAGTGAAAAAGAGATGATTTCTCTCTTTCATCCACTCTTCAGTATTTCCTTTCAGAATGAGAAAACAATACAGTTGAAGTTGGAAGTTAACATACACTTAGGTTGAAGTCATTAAAACTTGTTTTTCAACCACTCCACAAATATCTTGTTAACAAACTGTAGTTTTTGCAAGTTGGTTAGGACATCTACTTTGTGCATGACACAAGTAACTTTTCCAACAATTGTTTACAGACAGATTATTTCACTTATAATGCACTCTATCACAATTCCAGTGGGTCAGAAGTTTACATACACTAAGTTCACTGTGCCTTTAAACACCTCGGAAAATTCCAGAAAATGATGTCATGGCTTTAGAAGCTTCTGATAGGCTAATTGACATAATTTCAGTCAATTGGAGGTGTACCTGTGGATGTATGTCACGTCCTGACCAGCAGAGGGAGTAGTTGTTTAGTATTTTGGTCAGGACGTGGCAGAGGGATGTTTGTTTTGTATGGTGGGGGTTTTGTGTGTGTTGTAGAGGGGTGTTTGATTTATGTGTTCCTGGGTTTTGGGTGTATGTTCTAGGTTAGTATGTTCTAGGTTGTATTTCTGCATTCTGTCTAGTTTAGGTTTTCTATGTTTAGGTTTGGGTGCTGGATTCTCAATTGGAGGCAGGTGTTTCTCGTTGCCTCTGATTGAGAGTCCTATATATGGGTAATTGTTTGGTGTAGTGTTGTGGGAGATTGTTTCTTGTTTTGCATGTGTGAGCATGACAAGACTGTTTTGTTGTTCGTGCGGTCTTTGTTTGTTATTTTGGTGTTCTCTTGATTTAAAATAAATACAAGATGAGCATCCACATTCCTGTTGCGTTTTGGTCCTCCATTCCCGACGACAACCGTTACAATGTATTTCAAGGCCGACCTTCAAACGCAGCGCCTCTTTGCTTGACATCATGGGAAAATCTAAAGAAATCAGCCAAGACCTCAGAAAGAAATTGTAGACCTCCACAAGTCTGGTTCATCCTCAACTAAAATGGGAGCAATTTCCAAATGCCTGAAGGTACAACGTTCATCTGTACAAACAGTAGTACGCAAGTATAAACACCATGGGAACACGCTGCCGTCATACCGCTCAGGAAGGAGACGCGTTCTGTCTCCTAGAGATGAACGTACTTTGGTACGAAAAGTGCAAATCAATCCCAGAACAACAGCAAAGGACCTTGTGAAGATGCTGGAGGAAACCGGTACAAAGGTATCTATATCCACAGTAAAACGAGTCCTATATCGACATAATCTGAAAGGCCGCTCAGCAAGGAAGAAGCCACTGCTCCAAAACCGCCAAAAAAAGCCAGACTACGGTTTGTAACTGCACATGGGAACAAAGATCATACTTTTTGGAGAAATGTCCTCTGGTCTGATGAAACAAAAATGGCCATAATAGCCATAATGACCATAGTTATGTTTGGAGGGAAAAGGGGGAGGCTTGCAAGCCGAAGAACACCATCCCAACCATGAAGCACAGGGGTGGCAGCTTCATGTTGTGGGGGTGCTTTGCTGCAGGAGGGACTGGTGCACTTCACAAAATAGATGGTATCATGAGGACGGAAAATTACGTGGATATATTGAAGCAAGTCAAGATATTGGAGTGGCCAACACAAAGCCCTGACCTCAATCCTATAGAAAATTTGTGGGCAGAACTGAAAAAGCGTGTGCGAGCAAGGAGGCCTACAAACCTGACTCAGTTACCGTCATTTCCGGACTATTGAGCGCACCTGAATATAAGCCGCACCCACTGAATTTATTTATTTATTTATTTTTTAACATAAATAAGCCGCACATGTCTATAAGCCGCAGGTGCCTACCGGTACATTGAAACAAATGAACTTTACACAGGCTTTAACGAAACACGGCTTGTAACAAAAATAAATAGGCTTTAACGAAACACGGCTTGTAACAAAAATAAATAGGCTTTAACAAAAAATGGCTTGTAACAAAAATAAATAGGCTTTAACGAAACACGGCAGTAAATTTGCAGTAAACAGTAGCCTACCAAGAAACTCCTTTGTCACTATCTTCCTCCTGTGCACTGAAACCACTGAAGTCATCTCCTTTCAAAAAAAATTTAAAGTGGGAAAAATCCATATATTAGCCGCGTCATTGTTTAAGCCACGAGGTTCAAAGCGTGGGAAAAAAGTTGCGGCTTCTCGTCCGGAAATTACGGTACACTAGCTCTGTCAGGAGGAATGGGCCAAAATTCACCCAACTTATTGTGGGAAGCTTGTGGGAGGCTACCTGAAACGTTTGACCCAATTTAAACAATTTAAAGGCAATGCTACCAAATACTAATTGAGTGTTTGTAAACTTCTGACCCACTGGGAATGTGTTTAAAGAAATAAAAGCTGAAATAAATCATTCTCTCTACTATTATTCTGACATTTCAAATTCTTAAAATAAAGTGGTGATCCTAACTGACCACAGACAGGGAATTTTTACTAGGATTAAATGTCAGGAATTGTGAAAAACTGTTTAAATGTATTTGGCTAAGGTGTATGTAAACTTCTGACTTCAACTGTACATGCATCTGTACCTAACCCTTCTCCACTCCACCCAGTCTCTTGCCACCCCTTCTGCTGTCTCTTTCCTGGCCTTACAGCTCCTTCTCTCCATCCTCGCGGGCTTTGGCTCCTTGCTGTCATTTGGCATCACGGTGCCAGGGTCAGTGAACCATTCGCAGCCCTGCGAGGGAGACCGTCAGGGCAGCTGTGCCCCCCCGCGCCAGCTGCCAGCACTGCTCCATTCACAGACACACCCTTCAGTGTGTGTGTGTGTGTGTGTGTGTGTGTGTGTGTGTGTGTGTGTGTGTGTGTGTGTGTGTGTGTTAAATGAACACTTCAACCGAAGAACCCTATTTCTCAGTTTGGAAAATGTTGGTAATATGGTATATTTCTAGTTGTATAGTGGACAAGAAACCTGGACAAGATGAATGCATATGTGAGAATGCTGTTCATCGACTACAGCTCAGCTTTCAACACCATAGTGGCCTCTAAGTTCATCACTAAGCTCAGGGCCTTTATCTATGCATGTCACTTTAACTATACATTCATGTACATACTACCTCAATTGGGCCGACCAACCAGTGCTCCCGCACAGTGGCTAACTGGGGTATCTGCATTGTGTCCCGCCACCCACCACCCGCCAACCCCTCTTTTACGCTACTGCTACTCTCTGTTCATCATATATGCATAGTCACTTTAACCATATCTACATGTACATACTACCTCAATCAGCCTGACTAACCGGTGTCTGTATGTAGCCTCGCTACTCTATATAGCCTGTCTTTTTACTGTTGTTTTATTTCTTTACCTACCTATTGTTCACCAAATACCTTTTTTGCACTATTGGTTAGAGCCTGTAAGTAAGCATTTCACTGTAAGGTCTACACCTGTTGTATTCAGCGCGTGTGGCAAATAAACTTCGATTTGATTTGAGTCCTAGATTTCCAGACGGGCCGACCCCAGGTGAGGGTAGGCAACAACACCTCCACCCCGATGACCCTCAACATGTGGGCCCCTCAAGAATGTGTTCTCAGCCCTCTCCTATACTCCCTGTTCACCCATGTCCGCGTGGCCATGCAAGACTCTAACTCAATCATCAAGTTTGCTGATGACACGACAGTGGTAGGCCTGATTATCAACAACGACGAGAGAGCCTACAGGGAGGAGGTTAGAGCTCTTCTCTGTCCTGCCACCCCAATGGTGGAACCAGCTTGCCCCTGAAGCTAGGACAGCAGAGTCCAAGCCCATCTTACGAAAACATATGAAACCCTACCTCTTCAAACAGTCTTAAATAATCCTCCTAAGCACTTGCACTTGTAGAGTCTTCTGATGACAGTGATTGGGAAGAAAGTGTTGTTTTCACGGAAGAAGTTGACCGAGTTTTGAAATCAGTTTAATGCCCGGTGGAAGCAGAAAGATGATGGAGAGAGTCAAAAAGAGAACACAGAAGGCTGTTGTATAAAACACCTGTCTCCGGATTACATCTTCAAACTAAGGGCAACCATGGCATCCATGACAGAGAGGGAGAAGCGTTCATCCATGTATACGGGTAAGAGTAGATACATTTTCAGATATTATAAGTTACCGATTTTGTCAGAAAGTCAATTTTACTGTTTAAAGCTTACTGTTAACTAGCTAGGTAATGTTAGCTGGCTGGCTCGCTAGCTAACGTTACTTGTATGATCTGTGTAGTAATATTATTAGTATCTCAAAAATCTATTTGCATTGCTAGTTTAGCCTAATGTTAGCTAGCAAGCTAAAATTGAACCTAGTTGGTTAGCTTTAGCTACTGTACCTGCAGATTCAAGCATGGGAGTATTGTCGCTTTCAAAACAACTGGGAACTCGGAAAAATACAAGGTCAAATCATGACGTCAGTGATCTTCAGGTCGGAAAGTCTGAGTTCTAGAAAGAAGCCTGAGTCGGAGCTTGTTTTTTTTTCTCGAGTTCCCAGTTGTTTTGAACGCACTGAAGTCGGAAGTCAGAGATTTCCCAGTTCCGAGTTCCCAGTTGTTTTGAACGCGGCATTAGAGTTGGCATTATGGTTAATTGTTAGCTAGCTACATGTCTACACAAAAGACTCCATTATGCAAGTAACCATTTCACTGTACCGTTTACACCTTCTGTATCCTGTGCATGTGACAAAGAAACTTCAATTTTATATAGTGTGTGTTTAACAGAGACGGTAATATGAAGAACAACATGACCTGCACTAAAATCAGATTAGGATATAGGCCAAGGACTAGATAAAGTGAGTGTATTTTTACTAGTACTTTTTGTTACTACTTTCACCACTTTTAGTCTTGAACTCATTGGTTGTTTACTACTCTACCTTATTCACTCTGTTTAGCACATGGTCTAACATGTGAATTTTTAAAGAGATGGGTGGGGCTAAGGCTTAAGAGGGTGTGAATGATGCTGAATGGGTGTAGACAAAGAAGAGCTCTCCAATAGGTGTTCCAAAACATTCACGTGGCATTTTCTCAAAAGTGGTGTTACATGTTTATCAACTTTCAAAGCAGAATTACTTTCCCATTGTTCCTCAAATGCAGTATATTTTATATTATACCATTTTCTAGCTCTGAGCCTCTACTTTTATCCAATGTAAAAAACACAATTTCAAATGTTGTTAGGTCGGACCGAATCCAGGTGGTGGGTCACATATGGCCCTCCAGAGGGTGGTGCGGTCAGCCTGACGCGTCACTGGGGACACACTGCTTACCCTCCAGGACATTTACAGCCCTCTGTGTCAAAGAAAGGCCAAGAAGATCATTTAAGGACCTCAGTCACCCGTGCCATGGACTGTTAACTCGGCTACCGTCTGGCAGACAGAGACAGTACAAGTGCATCAGAGCCGGACTCACACACACACACGCGCACACTCACACACACTCACAGAGCCAATGCTGCTGTCCCATGTTATAGAGACATTAAACCACTGGACACTTCCTGTTTCACACTGTGTATTTAAATACTGTATTCTCGACATAGCTCCTTGTAATATTTCTACTACTATACATTGCATTTTATAGTAGTTACACTGTTTATACACACCGCATATTTCTTTATATACTGGATTCTTGACATAGCTCACTCTAATATATATATATACACTGCTGTGCATATCCTTCTTAGTATATTTACTGTAAATTAATCTGTTGTATATAGATTGCATTTGGATTACTGTTACAGTGCTATTTGGGTTGCTAATTGGATCAGTTTTGACATTTGTTGATTTTATTATTATTCTATATTGGTTGGGGGAGATTATTTGCATACGCTATACCATCTGCTAAACTGTGTACGCGTCCAATAAACTTTGATTTGATTTAGCGGATATGAATCATGCAAAGTCTTGATACAGTATTACATGCAGACTATAAAAAGTCAACACGTACAATACATTTCCATGTCAGTTGACAACTCTGGGCATTACAATAAACTTATAAGATACAAAATCAGTAATGATCTGAAAATGCAAAACGCACATACGGTTCTTCATGGGGTTCAAATATGCACCGGAGGTAATGAATGTTATGCCTCATTCAGTAAAACGGGAAAAAATATTGTGACAGTTATCACACTGAGAGAGAGAGATTAAAGGAAAAATCCACAAAAAATTGTTTTTTTTCATTTGTCCACAGTTAATACAGTTCAGCTGTCAAGTTTCAAGATATTGGATTTTCAAGAAGCAGTGTCACTTGCCACAGGATCATGTTTGATGCAAAATGCATCAAATGCACAGTAGCTCTGCCACTTTCCAACGCAGATGATTGAGACGAAGCCAATGCAAAAAAAAACTGGATATCTATAGCTTAAAGAGACAGATTTGGAAGGGGATTTTTAAAATTATGTTGTCATAATATAATATAATAATATAGGGGTGGCATTTCAGGCCTGGCTTACTGTTAGGGACCACTGTAGCAAGTGTTGATTTTAGTATTAGCCTGTTCCAGGTGCCCAGGTTCCCTGAGCTATTGAGGGTAACCACTAGAGAAAGCAATAGTTCTTGGGCATAAGGTTGCCTGGCGGTTAAGAGTGTTGGGCCAGTGTTGGGACAGTAACCGAAAGGTTGCTGGTTTGAATCCCCGAGTTGACTAGGTGAAAAATCTGTCGATGTGCCCTTGAGCAAGGCCCTTAACCCTAATTGCTCCTGTAAGTCGCTCTGGATAAGAACGTCTACTAAAATGTAAATGTCAATGGACTCTAGGGGGTTAATACACTTGGCTCACCCTCATTTTCAAAGGCTGTTGTCATCAGAAAGTGTAAGTGCATGCATGCCTGTGTGTGTGTTTGAAAGAGAGGATTTGCAGCGGGAGAGCATGCTATTACAAGTGTATGTGTGGTCTTTTGAATCTATTTTGCCCCAGCTTGCTGACAGGGCTGCCAAGACCACTTTGTCCTTAGATTTGTCACTGGGGTAGTCCATCCAGGAAACAACGTTACCTAATTTTACGGACACGTGAGTCTCACTCTCACGTGATAGGGCAGGGTTCCCAAATAGGTGATTTTATTTGGTGCACCAAGTTCTCTGAGCAAAAAAAAATAAGGATTTTCATTGTTGGACAGAAAAGGCTGTAACACCCCAGGAAATCAGATGCAAATGATTTTAATTTAAGAAATCTGTTCCCAAGTATTCCCACTCATAATAGAGAGCCATGTGATCGTATACAAATGCAAGCAAGGTTTGAAATTATTATGTTTAAGTCAAACATTATATCTGTTTGGGCTTCTTGCAGTCAATTTGCAGTCTACAAATTATTTGTAATTATGTTCCGGCCCCCTGACCATCTGCTCAAGAAAAAGTTGATGATCCCTGTGATAGGTATCCATTTCCCTCCCACAAAAATACTCACCCAATGAGCAAAGACCAGGGGCTGTTCTAATCACGTGTCTCAGAGTAGGAATGCTGGTCTAGGATCAATGTAGCCTTTTAGATCACAATTAATACAATTAGATGGATGGGGGGGGAACTGATCCTAGCACTCCTACTCTGAGAAGCTTGATACATATACAGTAGCCCCAGAGCAAAGATGATTATGGGCTTTTTCGGGTCACCTGAAGGTGTGTGTCTGCACAGATCTAAGCAAACTCGCAGAACAGTCTGGAGGAAATGATTAGTACCCTGCAGTCAAATGACCAAATGGCCCTCTAGTGGCCTCATGGGTGGAACGATTTTTTATATTTTTCATAATTAATAAACACTATTTCAAAAACCCACCGAAAATCCGGTGTTTCTATGTCAAACGGTTTTGTTATATTTCAGTCTTATGTGATGTATATAAAGTGTAATATTTGGATGCAAACTTGAATACATTTCAATTCTATATCTGACATGGTACAGGTGTCTTCTTTTTTTAAGCCCATAACCATGTGTGTGAGGTGTAAATTCTTGTTTCAATGTAGATTTGTTTAAGACTACCAAGAAACACTCTTGTCTAAGCCTGATTTAGCCCACTGCAGTAAAAGGCTTAGGGAGCACACACACACTCACTCTCACGGACACACATACAAACCAGCTGCCACTGAGAATAAGCTCATGTGAGTCTTGGGAACGAGGGGAGAGATGTCCACTGTCCAGTCAAGTGGGCAGTTTACAGAGTAGGGCAGGCTCAGGTGTGGGAAGCGGAACAAGAGTCAGGCGCCAGAGGAAGGCAGGAGCCTGGGAATGAATGAGTATATCTGCTGCTCTTCCCCAGGACTGAGGAACCTACTGGATGGAGCCCCTTCCCTGGGATCCATCTCTTTCCTTAGGAATAGGTCTTGGATCAGCTTAATCTACCCTTATATCAACCCTAACCATTAGGGGGTAATGCAAAGCTGATATCAGATTAGCATCCATATAGGCTTCTTCAAACTATGTCTCCTATTGACTCCTGGAGAAAGTCACCACAGATACTGATAGAAGGTCAGTTCAACATTTTCACGCCTAATGGTTAAGGTAAGGTTTTGGGCAGGTGAGCTGATCCTAGGTCTGTGTGGAAGGTTAACTTTTACCTGGAGGGCAAAGAGCCATTCTGGAAACGAGATGAAAGACTATGAGAAACCGTCTGACTTCAAAAGGAGAGATTCAGTGTTTTATAAATATGTAGAGGTCTTTAACCACTACAAGAATCTCCTTACTATACTACACTTAGCCAACACACACCCGCACACGCACGCACACACACACACACACAGATTTACATCGTGAAAGATATTACCTGTGGAATGCCTTTGGCAATGAAGGAGCCAAGACATTAAACCGATGTCTAAAAATATCCAATGCAATTTGCTACAGTTACATAAAATTCTACTGATGATGATCCAAGAAGGCAGGGGTGGCTCACCACAATCATTATCGTACTCACCGCAAAGGGTCATGTGACGCAATGCATTGTGAGAGTCTATCATTTATAGCTTTATAAGTAGCTTTATAAGTAGTCCAATAGGCACATCAAAACCTATTGATTAGTGCACACCGTAGCAAACCGTAACAAAACATTTTGCAACAGAAAACGTTTTGCAACTAAAACTACAGTTTCTCATTCCGGTAGGTCCCTCTCGATTTCGCCCCATTTGATTCCGTTTGGGTCCTAGTGAATACACCCCTGTACTAGACATCACTGTTTGTCAATTGCTGATTGGTTGAGCTGGTCAGTGAGTACACTACCGGTCAAAAGTTTTAGAACACCTACTCACTTAAGGGTTTTTCTTCATTTTGACTATTTTCTACATTGTAGAATTATAGTGAATACATCAAAACTATGAAATAACAGATATGGAATCATGTAGTAACCAAAAAAGTGTTAAACAAATCAAAATATATTTTATATTTGAGATTATTCAAATAGCCAGCCTTTGCCTTGATGACAGCTTTGCACACTCTTGGCATTCTCTCAACCAGCTTCATGAGGTATTCACCTGGAATGCATTTCAATTAACCTGTTGAGGCCAGGGGGCAGTATTGAGAATTTTGGAAAAAAATATGTGCGCATTTTTAACTGCCTCCTACACCAACTCAGAAGCTAGAATATGCATATTATTGTTCAGGTTTGGATAGAAAACACTCTGAATTTTCTAAAACAGTTTGAATGGTGTCTGTAAGTATAACAAAACTCATATTGCAGGCAAAAACCTGTGAAAAATAGATTAAAAAAAAATGAGAATTTTGTGACTGTACTATTTAGTGTCATTGTTTTAAAGATACCACAGTGAGAAAGGATTCTGTTCGCAACTCCTACTGCTTCCACTAGATGTCAACGATCTTTAGAAAGTTGTTGGAAGCATCTGTCATGAATACAGACCGAATAAGAAAGCTTACAAGTTGACACGTCATCACTTCATTTTTTGCGCCTGCGCATGAATCTGAGAAGAGAGTCTTTGTCATTATCGTTTATTCTAGACACTTGATAGGTTGTGTGAAAATATTACTGATGTTTACTGATGTTTCACGTTAAAAATGAAACAAAAGATTAGTGCTAAACAACGTTTGACATGTTTAAACAAACGTAAATAGATTATTTACTAGGTTTTCTTTAGCTTTTCGAAGTGACTTTACAGTGCCCACCTCATTTTGTGGGAGCCTACTGAACGCTAACTATTTGGACATAAATGATGAACTTTGTCAAAAGAAACCACATTTGTTCTGGACCTGGGAACTCTGGCAGCGCCTTCTGATGGAGATAATCAAAGGTAAGGGGATATTTAGAATGTTATTATCGATATTAGATGATGCTAATGCTAACGGTATAGCTTAGCTTAGCTTAGCATATAGCCTATTGTTGTTAGCATAGTACCCAGTTTATGCAAAATGTGATTTCCCAGTAAAGTTATTTTGAGATCTGGCCATTCGGTAGCAATTACGAGATGATAATATATTATTCTTTGAATGACAATATTATAATTTACCAATGTTTTCGAATAGTTATTCCGTGATTTGTAATGCTGGATTCACTGGGTGCATTCGAGCCGAAAAAAATTCTGAATTTCACCGCGACTGTAAATGCTGTTTTTGGATATAAATATGAACTTGATGGAACTAAAAATGCATGTATTGTATAACATAATGTCCTATGAGTGTCATCTGATGCAGATTGTCAAAGGTAAGTGCATAATTCTAGCTAGTTTTCTGTCTGTTGATGCCCTTCTTTGAATTGGCTAAACATTACATGCAGCTATTGTCAATGTACTCTCCTCACATAACCTAACTTTATGCATTCTCTGTAAAGCCTCGGAAAATCGGACAGCGTGGTTAGATTTAGGAGATATATCTTTCAAATGGAGGAAAATAGTTGATTATTTGATTATTTGAAATGATTACTCTTGCAGTTTTGAATTCCCCGCCATGGTCACATGACAATGAATCCCATTACCGGGATTAGATCGGGATAAGATCCTCAACAGGTGTGCCTTCTTAAAAGTACATTTGTGGAATTTCTTTCATTCTTAATGCGTATGAGCCAATCAGTTGTGTTGTGAAAGGTAGGGGTGGTATACAGAAGATAGCCCTATTTGGTAAAAGACCAAGTCCATATTATGACAAGAACAGCTCAAATAAGCGAAGAGAAACGACAGTCCATCATTACTTTAAGACACGAAGGTCAGTCAATATGGAACATTTCAAGAAGTTTGAAAGTTTCTTCACATCTCAACATCAACTGTTCATAGGGAACTGTGTGAATCAGGCCTTCATGGTCGAATTGCTGCAAAAAAAACACTACTAGACCTTTGGTCTGGAGTCCAAATTGCAGATTTTTGGTTTCAACCGCCGTGTCTTTGTGATGAACGGATGATCTCCGCCTGTGTATTTCCCACCATAAAGCATGGAGGAGGAGATGTTATGGTGTGGGGGTGCTTTGCTAGTGACACTGTCTGTGATTTATTTAGAATTCAAGGCACACTTAACCAGCATGCCTACCACAGCATTCTGCAGCGAAACGCCATCCCATTTGGTTTGAGCCTAGTGGGACTATCATTTGTTTTTCAACAGGACAATGATCCAACACACCTCCAGGGTGTGTAAGGGCTATTTGACCAAGAAGGAGAGTGATGGAGTGCTGCATCAGATGACCTGGCCTCCACAATCCCCCCCCCTCAAACAAATTGAGATGGTTTGGGATGAGACGGACTGCAGAGTGAAGGAAAAGCAGCCAACAAGTGCTCAGCATATGTGGGAACTCCTTCAGGACAGTTGGAAAAGCATTCCAGGTGAAGCTGGTTGAGAGAATACTAAGAGTGTGCAAAGCTGTCATCAAGGCAAAGGCTGGCTATTTGAAGAATATCAAATATAATGTCACGACTTCCTCCGAAGTCGGTCCCTCTCCTTGTTCGGGCGACGTTCGGCATCACCGGTCTTCTAGCCATCGCCGATTCACCTTTCATTTTCCATTTGTTTTGTCTTGTCTTCCCACACACCTGGTTTCAATCCCATCAATTACATGTTGTGTATTTAACCCTCTGTTCCCCACATGTCCTTGTCCGGTATTGTTGATTGTATGAGTTCGTGCACGTTATGTCTGGCGTGCGAAGGGTTTCGTCCCATTGTATTTATTTATTGTTTTTGTTCACGGTGATTTTTATTATTAAACTGTACCGTTGTAACACAGTCTTTGCTCTCCTGCGCCTGACTTCTCTGCCGCCAGTACGCACGCATTACATATAAAATATATTTAGATTTGTTTAACACTTTTTTTTGGTTACTAGATGACCCCATATGTGTTATTTCATAGTGTTGATGTCTTCACTATTATTCTACCTTGTAGAAAATAGTAAAAATAAATAAAAACCCTTGAATGAGTAGGTGTTCAAAACTTTTGACCGGTAATGTATGTTCACATGCACACTAATAACTAGATATTAAACTGATTATGGCAGTAGGCCGAGTATGGTATTAATCATGTAAACACTTTACTGTGCTTATCTTAATCGGTCATAATCTAAGTAAGCCTACGCCGATTGAAACACCCGGATTTCTGAGCAATCTTTCAAATTATTAGGACACGTTAATGCCTTAGTGTGAGTTCCAGCAGTGTATTTGATCTGCACATGTGCCAACACCAGCAGGGCAAGCCTCAATCTTATCCGCAAGTGAAGTGAGTTCGTAAAAACTGAAAGTATGCAAATTGTTTTCACATACTGTAACGGGCGTCGTTGAAGAGAGAAGGGGACCAAGGCGCAGCGGGTTGCGTGCTCATCATATTTATTTATTAAAGTGAACACGAAAAAAAACAATAAACAAAGAAACGACAGTCCAACAGTTTCGCAGGCTACACGAAAGCAATGCAAAAACAACTACCCACAAAGAAACAGGTGAAAACAAGCTCCCTAAGTATGACTCCCAATCAGGAACAACAATGTACAGCTGTTCCTGATTGAGAGCCACACCAGGCCAACAAAGAAATACAACACCTAGAAAACCTAGAAACTCAAAACAAGAACATACACCAAAAACCCCGGAACACATAAATACAATACCCCTCTACATACACATAACCCCCGAACCATATAAAACAAATACCCTCTGCCAAGTCCTGACCAAACTACCATAACCAATAACCCCTATACTGGTCAGGACGTGACACATACAAACTTTATATGTCCGAACTCCGAATCAAATAGGCTTCCCAAAAATAACATGGTCGCTGTGGTAGAACGTTTATTTTGAGCAACGATTTTCTGCATTAATCAAAGTCCCATCAGTAGCCTGATTTCACGTGTCCATGTAAATAGGTTAATTTAGGGAAATCGTTCTTCTTGCAATGTAAACTATTAGGTTATTCTGACTATTCACAATAATTGCATTATTGTGTGCTTGTGAACATACCCAGTATGGCTGACTGAGCGACACAGGGAGATGATTTCAGTTAATTAATGGCTTGTCACAGAAACAGAAGTTGGGATATGACGGAAATAAGAAATAAGCAACCGCGAGACACCTCTTTTTGCTGTCTGTGAGTCAGCAATTTGAAGAATAAATTGCCTTTTATTTTACTTCAAATATTTGTTCTTTTTAGGATTTTTACTTGCAGTGAGCCAACCTACACATTAATTTAGCATATTTATCTATCTCTTGAGAGATTAGTTATATATTGTTTTCCCCTTGTTTTTTTACCTAGTGTTTCTAGGGTGCAGTTGTCTTTGGTCTAATTTCACACAAAGTGACCGAGACTCGAGTGCTCTTCTCCAAAGAAGCAAGGTCATGGCACACACACACACACACACACACACACACACACACACACACACACACACACACACACACACACACACACACACACACACAGTCACACACATATTTGGGGAGCACCAACCTAGATGCAAGCTAGACCAGCAGAGAAAGAGAGAGGAGCAGCCAGGTGAGCTAACTGCCACACAACACTGAAATGTGTGGATGTGTGTGTCCAGTACCTGCGTGTGTGTGCGTGGCGTTGGAGGCCTTGGCGAGATTGAACTGGCGAAGCCTTCTTTGGTGAGTCTTGCCGTTGTAGTGGATCTGGGCCTGGGCCAATGAATTAAGCTGGATGTTACACACCTTGGAAAAGAGAGATGGTTTTACACATAGATATACATTCTATGTACACTGTACTTTTAATACTATTAGAATGATATGTGATATTTAATTATGTGGTTTTGTATCCACCTTGACACAGAGGCTGGACAAAAAAACAACATTACAAAAAATGTAGGTCATGTCCGTTCACTATGGTGCTCCCAGCAGGTAGGCTACTGCATAGCTCCTCGCTGTCACACGCACACACACCCACACGCACACGCACACACAGTCTTGTACAGCTAACCATGTGGGGACACACAATTCAGTCCCATTCAAATCCTATTTTCCCTAACCCCTAACCCCTAACCCTAACCTGTACTCTTACACTAACCTTAACCCTAACCCTAACCTTAACCCAAAAACCTAAACTTAACCCTAACACTAAAACTAATCCTAGCTCCTAACCCTAAACGTAATTCTAACCCTAACACAAATTCTAATCTTAACCCTAAACCCCCTAGAAATAGTATTTGACCTTGTGGGGACTAACAAAACGTCCCCAGCCCAAACCGAACTAAATGTAGCATGACTCGATCAGAAAATTGATTCAAGCATTTCGAACCACCGGTCACTAATGTTTTTTCTCATAGAATTTTATTTCCCTCTGCTGAAAATACCTCTATGTTTTTGGGACTGAATTGATGCGTCCTCTCCTTCAGTAGCTATCAAACTAAGCACGCAAATGCGTAAATGCATATGACAGTCATTGATGTCCAAGTCAGATAACAACTGTGCTTACAGAACGCAGCTGCTCGCGCCAAAAAGAGCCTATCCCTGATCTAATATTCGTACATCTTCAGTATTCAAATGCTTGTAAAATGGCTTTCGCAATGTCAAATTATTGGCTTTATTAGTTGGGTGACAACCAATGTAATTTGCTTGGTCATTGTTAGTAAATGCGCTGTAGAAAATTGTGTTTTACCGGCGGAATTGTGTAGGCTACCAAAGTGAACACAACACATCTTGCTGATTGCACATCTAACTGCTGATTGGGGCTTTTCGACTGCCAGGTTTAGCATAAGAAATTGTTTTGGTAGTTCTGCTTTAAAGTCCTTGAATCCCACGGTCACGTCGGTGTGATTTAGTGCTTCCAACCCCTCTTTAACATTGTGTGTTTGAGCTAGAGACATATTTTTTTGCATTGGATTTTGTATATTAATTCTGCATCTGCCAATACCAGCCATTAGCCTGTGCGATTGATGAGGGCTGAACAACAGCAGTGATTCTGAGACAAGAGTGGATCCCGAAAAAGGTTCTTCTCACAAATATCTGTTTGTAGACATGCTGAAAGGTTTGTCAAACTATAATGACCCTACCATGAAAAGCTGAAACTCTCATGAACATGCACATGTAATCTGTTTTGCTCTATGAAGCTCACAGACCACACAAGAGTTGTTAAAAGGTAAGGGTTCTAAATAGAATATCAGAAACAATAATTGCACATAACACTGTAATAAGCTCACATAGTTGCTGTCACAAGCACCAAAGTCCACACAATTATAACTGACTAGTTGGATATTCATTTCCCACTGAGAAAACCTTTTCTGTGTATACAGCATTCTTATGAATTCCTTATTAATCCAGTTTTTGCTTGGCAGACCTTATTATTTATGTGGTCAATAAATCTCATGAATGCAACTGTTATGTCAAATAGTTTTGTGTTCTACATGTAGCCCTGGTTGTCCTGAAAAGAAAATGGTAAAACACTTAAATGTGAGGCTAAATATGAGGGCAGAGCGAGTAGATAAATTGAAGTAGTGAATTTCAAGTTTTTCACCCAGGGATTGCCTGGGTATGAAAAAGTTTTAAACAGTACATGTGGTAAATTTTACATGAACAGGTTAAAGTTGTAATTTCATAACAAGGACAGCAATCATTTTTACAGATAAAAAGGGGGGGACAAAATTGGCCCCTCTAATCTGATAGTGGTAGATGCTGTCTGCCCTATGGTTTAGTACAGGTGGCTACACACAGCATACAGGTGTATGTAGCCACCTGTATACAGTGCCTTCAAAAAGTATTCACACCCCTTTTCCACATTTGTTGTGTTACAGCCTCAATTTATAATGAAATAAAATTGAGATTTTGTGTCACTGGCCAACACACAATACCCCATAATGTCAAAGTGGAATTATGCATTTAGAAAGTTTTACAAATGAATAAAAAATGAAAAGCTCAAATGTCTTGAGTCAATAAGTATTCAACCCCTTTGTTATGGCAAGTCTTGTGACATTCGTCGTAAGGAGGAGACCAAGGTGCAGCGTGGTATGTGCTCATAATATTTCATTATTTAACTCAGAACACTAAAACAAAACAATAAACAACGGAAAACGAACGTCACGTTCTGCAGGCTAACTGAGCTGTACAAAAACAAGATCCCACACTGAAGGAGGGAAAAAGGGCTGCCTAAGTATGATTCCCAATCAGAGACAACGATAGACAGCTGCCTCTGATTGGAAACCATACTCAGCCAAAACAAAGAAATACAACACATAGAATGCCCACCCCACACCCTGACCTAACAAAATAGAGAAATAAAACGGCTCTCGTAGGTCAGGGCGTGACAGTACCCCCCCCCAAAGGTGCGGACTCCCGGCCACAAACCTGAACCTATAGGGGAGGGTCCGTGTGGGCATCTACCCATGGTGGCGGCTCCGGTTCGGGGCGTAGCCCCCGCTCCTCCCACTGATCCCTCCGCTTTGTGCCACCGGACCGTGGATCGTCGTCGGAGGAACCGGACCGTAGATCATCACCGAAGGCTCTGTACTGCAGGCCGCCGCCGGAGACTCTGGACTGCAGGCCGCCGCCGGAGACTCTGGACTGCAGACCGCCGCCGGAGACTCTGGACTACAGACTGTCGCGGAAGACTCTGGACTGAAGACCTTCGTTGAAGAATCTGGACTGGGGAACATCGCTGAAGGTTCCGGACTGGGGAACGTCGTTGGAGGTTCCAGACTGTGGACTGTCTCAGGAGGTTCCGGACTGTGGGCCGTCTCAGGAGGTTCCGGACAGGGGACCGTCGCTGCAGGCTCCATGCCATGGATCATCCCTACAGGCTCCGGGCCATGGATCATTCCTACAGGCTTCTTGCCATGGATTATCACTGGAGGCTCCGGGCCATGGATTATCACTGGAGGCTTCGTGCCATGGATCATCACTACAGGCTCCGGGCCATGGATCATCACTGGAGGCTTCGTGCCATGGATCATCACTGGAGGCTTCGGACCATGGATCATCACTGGAGGCTTCTTACGTGGAGCCGGAACAGGTCTCACCGGACTGGGGAACGTCGCTGGAGGCTCCGGACTGGGGGACGTCGCCGGAAGCTCTGGACTGGGAACTGTCACCGGAAGCTCTGGACTGGGAAAACGCACTGGAGGCCTGATGCGTGGGGCTGGCACAGGTGGCGCCAGACTGGTAACACGCACCTCAGGGCGAGTGCGAGGAGCAGGAACAGGACACACCGGACTGGGCAGGCGCACTAGAGACCTGATGCATGGGAGCTGGCACAGGTGGCGCCAGACTAGTGACACGCACCTCAGGACAAGTGCGAGGAGCAGGCACAGGGCGTACCAGACTGGAGAGACTCACTGGAGGCGAACTGGAGACCAGGAGCGCTGAGCTGGCACCACCCTTCCTGGCTGAATGCTAACTCTAGCCCTGCAAATGCGGGGCGCTGACACAGAGCGCACCGGGCTGTGAATGCGCACTGGCGACACCGTGCGCATCACCGCATAACACGGTGCTTGCTCAGTCACTTGCTCCCCACGGTAAGCACGGGGAGTTGGCTCAGGTCTCCACCCTGACTCTGCCAATCTCCCCGTGTGCCCCCCCCAAAAAACATTTGGGGGCTGCCTCTCGTGCTTCCGTCGTTGCCGTGCTAGTTCCTCGTCTCGTCGCCGCTCTGCTCTCGCTGCCTCCACCTGTTCCCATGGGAGGCGATGCCATCCAACCTGGATCTCCTTCCACGTCCAGGATCCCTTTCCGTCCAGGATGTCTTCCCAGGTCCATTGCTCCGGACCACGCTGCTTGGTCTTTTTGTGGTGGGATCTTCTGTGACGTCCGTCGTAAGGAGGAGACCAAGGTGCAGCGTGGTAAGTGCTCATGATATTTCTTTATTTGCACAAATTTCAAAAAATATGTTTTCACTTTCTTGGTATTGTGTGTAGATGGGTGAGAATTGATATTTATTTAATCCATTTTGAATTCAGGCTGTAACACAACAAAATGTGGATTAAGTCAAGGAGTATGAATACTTTCTGAAGGCCCAGCTCCTGAGCTCAATCAGTATCAGATTTTAATTTAGAATGGAAAATGAATATGTTCCTGCAAAAAATGTTAGCACATCGAATCAAATCAAAACGTATTGAATCGTTCCATTAATCATACCAAATCGCACCGAATCATTTTAAACTAAAAGTATCATTCCTGTATCGTATGTATCCCTAACACATACAGACACACACAGGCGCACACACACAAAGGTGCGCACGCAGACACACACACAGAGCCAGACATGTCCTTATTTTTCCTATGGATGTCACACACCTCACACAGAGTCACACTGCTCTGTCTCCTCTCCCGCTTAGGCCTCCGCCCCGGGGCGGCTCGCTCCTCTTCTTCATCCTCCTCCTCTTCCTCGCCCTTCGGCGGGAGGACATTCTCCAGCAGCGCGGGGCTCCTGGGCCTCTTCATCCCTGGGAGAGTTCAACCAAAGGTAAATAAATTACGATCAGTTAAGGCTGAGACACAAGATCGATTTTAGCATCAACCAGATTAAGATTCCTTTATTGTAGCAATGGTCGTCAAAATTGTAAAAGGTTCAAATACAATACTGATAAGTGTAACAGTTGGACAATGGATAAAGACACTTCAAACTTCTACATTTGTTCAAATCCATCAAATATTGACTGAATTATAGCACATAAAACATTGCCCTGGCATGGACAACATAATGAATGGAGTTCAGGCATTTTGGAGAGGATTCAGGGATGATATTTATTTTCAAATCTCACTTTAATAATGCACAAATGTATACATTTTCTTACTATATCAGGTACTTGTTTAATATTTTGTTGATAAAATAAAGAAAAGTATATGTGCCTTATTTGCATATACACAAATTCTTCACATGTTCTTACAAAATGCTATACTGCCCCATGCAATGAATCATTTCTAAAAGGAGCAGTCTTGATAACGCATATGTGCAACAACTAAATGGCTCTTAAAATGTGTTTACATTCGATGGAGTTTTATATAGATTGAAGTGGTGGGGGAGAGTAGGGTACACGATGGTAATAGAACTCAAACGTGGGCCACACAATGCTTATGGAGCCTTAGTGTGAATGTTTCCAGAACAACCACAAGGGGGCAGAAGTGCACAGTTCATCTTTATGGCGGGAAGTTCAAGAGGAAATCTCACAACCTCTCCATTACTTCGATATCCATCTCCAGCTCTGGAGAGCATCTGGATGTGCAGTCTTTTGTTCCATCCCAGCACAATTTTAAAAACATTACAATTCATTTCACAACAGATTTCATAACACATTAAGTGTGTGCCCTCAGGCCACTACTATCCTACCACATATCTACAACACAAAATTCATGTGTGCGTGTGTATAGTGCGTATGTTATCGTGTGTGTGTGTATGCATGCGTCTGTCCCTGTGTGTGTGTCTCTTCAAAGTCCCTGCTGTCCATAAGGTGTATTTTTATCTGTTTTTTAAATCAGATTTTACTGCTTGCGTGAGTTACTTGATGTGGAATAGAGTTTCTTGTAGTCATGGCTCTATGTAGTACTGTGCGCCTCTCATAATCTGTTCTGGATTTGGGGACTGTGAAGAGACCACTGGTGGCATGTCTTGTGGGGTATGCATGGATGTCTGACCTGTGTGCTAGTAGTTTAAACAGACAGCTCGGTGCATTCAACCTGTCAATACCTCTCACAAATACAAGTAGTGATGAAGTCAATCTCTCCTCTACATTGAGCCAGGAGAAATTGACATGCATATTATGAATATTAGCTATCCGTGTAGCTATCCAACTGTAATCCCTTTTTGTGGCACCTGACCACACGACTGGACAGTAGTCCTGGTGCGACAAATCTAGAGCCTGTAGGACCTGCCTTGATGATAGCGTTGTTAAGAGGGCAGAGCAGCGCTTTATTATGGATAGACTCCCCATCTTAGCTACTGTTGCATCAATATGTTTTGACCATGACAGTTTACAATACATGGTGCGATGTTGGTTTGAGATATGTTGATCAGCTTATACGCAGATGACTCAGCGACATTTGTACCAAGCTTGATTTAATTTCATAACATAAGCTCCACATCTTTGCTGTCTGTCAATCTTGTGTAATCAGGGAATCAATGTTACTTACGCGCTTTCAAAGGAAAGCTATTCCTGGTTTGTTCGTCTGAGGAATAAACTTTAGTATGTGATCTATTAGAAATAAGCCGAAAGATGATTCTTATCTTGCAGTGTCACGACTCGGTAGTTGGTACTGTAATGCTGCAATGTTGGTTTATGATAAATTGATCAGAGTTAATACATGTGCGATTAAAGAATTTGAAGGGGCTTGCAAGCTAGTTTGAACATTTCATTTGGTCAAATAGAACTCCGTTAATTCACATAGCCTTAATGAATGTACTACAGCACTAATTATTGTGGAACTAAAAAGAGGTGGGATGGATGATATCGAACTCTTGTTTTAAAAATCCCAGGAAGAGTAGCTGATGCCTTGGCAGGAACTAATGGTGATCCATAATAAACACAAATACTAATATTTTGCTTTGTGCTTTCAAACGATAATAGCGCCATAATTAACATGATAATGATTTAGTTGTTGTCACGTATACTCCCTCTCCGGCCTCTAGGTCATCAGGCTGTTGATTATCCCGCACACCTGTGACCATCGTCTCGCGCACCTGTCATCATCGTCTCGCGCACCTGTCACCATCGTCTCGCGCACCTGCGCCTCATGACGCTCACCTGGACTCCATCACCTCCTTGATTATCTTCCCTATATCTGTCACCCCCTTGGCTCTTTCCTCAGGTGTTATTGACTGTTTTCATGTCGGTGCGTTGTTTGTGTTTCGTGGTCATTGTTTTATTTATTAAAACACTCACTCCCTGAACTTGCTTCCCGACTCTCAGCGCACTCGTTACAGTTGTGGAGGTTAAACTTGAAGCTCAGTTGAAATTCACTGTACACATGAAATGAGTGAAGGAATATTATGAAAGAAGCTAAGTCATGGAATGAAAATGAATGATAAAGAGAGAGGCTTTTCAAGGTTGTGTGACAACTAGGGTAGCCTGGATGTTTTTATAAGGTTGCCGGGCTGGCACTGAATGAACACTTACTGTATGAGTAAGCTGAATAGCCTTATGCAAGTGTTAGATCATTTTCCAGGACGGGGCACAAAGACCCCCAAATTAGCATCTAGGACCTTAACCAAAATGTTCAATTGAAACCAATTGAAGCCAAACCATTTTAGGCAGAGGGAACAGAGCCCTATACAACGGCAGGGTAAACACTGCGTCGTATTTTAGCCCTGCGTGAATCATTCATGCTAAGAAGTGGTCCTGTGTGGTTCAGTTGGTAGAACATGTGGTTCAGTTGGTAGCGCATGGCGCTTGCAAGGGATGTGGGTTCAATTCCCACTCGGCCACCCATACATAATCATGTATGCACGCATGACTCTAAGTCGCTTTGGATAGAAGCGTCTGCTAAATGCCATATATTGTATTAAAAGCTGTCCCATTTAAAACCAGAAGGCATTACCTCTAGCGAACTCACAACGAAACCATTCATTTTCAATGAAGGGAGGAGACACAAGGATACATTAAGCGACGTAACAGTTGGAGAGTATGAGCTCGGCGACCAGAGATCAGAAAATCCCACGTTTATGCAAATCGGCGGAGGGAGGGTGTTGCTAGCTAGCTTTGACAACATGCTTAAAAGGCAACATGAGAACACCTAAAAAGAGAGAGCTCGACGATTCCTTACTACTTTGTAGCTTTCGGGGAAATAACTGGGCCGTTACATAGCCTTGAATATGTGGAAACAAATATGGCAGTCCCATCCACATAACCATTAACTCAGCAGCTCAGATAGTAAGTTATCATTATGGAATCAGTTCGAATGAAAACCTGCATATAATAATACACAGGAAGCTTTTAGAATGAGGACCAACCCATCTGGATACCACAAACCGCTTAACAAAGTGGTTTTCGGCCAGTTCGGTTAAGGTTTGGCAGAGTTGCCCCTGGCAATGGTTGTCCACTCTCTTTGCCTGGCACCTGTGTGGGTAGTTGGGTAGTGCCTGCCCTGTAGTGAGCGAACGTTGAGCAATGGGTGGCTCTAAAGTGGGATCAGTGATTGGCACAGGAGAGGGCCAGCTGTGCCACCCAGAGCATGTTCTATTGACTGTGGTGTCTACCAAAAACACATGCAAGCAAGTGTACTCATACAATCACACACACACACACACACACAATCATTCACAAGCAAGTACATACACTCACAGAAGCGTACATAAGAGCCAGCTACCGCCTGTTTCTCCAGCACAATTAGGGTTGCAAAACTACCGCAAAGTTACCATAAGTTTCTGTAAATTTGGTAATTAACAGATTTTTGTAAATCTATGTAAATCTTGGTAATTTATTCTTGAATAACTTTTATATATATATATATATATATATATATATATATATAGAGAGAGAGCGAGAGTCTATCTAGTATATAGACAGACCTATTGTACTTAATGTAGGGTTCAAGAGAAAATAGCCTACCCTTAGAAAAAAAACGCATGTCAAGTTTGCAGTTTCACTTGAGGAGGTCTGACGATCAAAAGCTCAGCCTTAATAAATTGAATTGTGCATTGATCCTGAGTGTGCTGAGATTAATGAGATAATACTATTTTCCTCACATGTGAAAAGATGGTGTTAACATGTTGCAGTAGCAATGTTTCCACCGGTGGAATTAAGGTGACCACATCTAAAAAGCCAAAATGCGGGACAAGGAAAACATTTTGCGGGACATTTGCGGAACAGTGGAGAGAATACATTTTCTGGAGCACGATAATGGATCACGTTCAAATAGCGACATCGTTTTGCTGTTTGATAGTCACTGCCTGTTAAAGGGGCTATCCTTAGTTGCTACATCCTTTTGAAATTCATGACATGTTGTCACGACCCTGGCCATTGAGAGGGTTTTATTCTCTATTATGGTTAGGCCAGGGTGTGACTAGGGTGGGCATTCTATGTCCTTTTTTCTGTTTTGTTTTTCTTTGTTTTGGCCTGGTATGGCTCTCAATCAGGGACAGCTGTACATCGTTGTCGCTGATTGGGAGCCATACTTAGGTAACCTGTTTTCCTTTGGGTTTTGTGGGTGGTTTAATTTCTGTTTTGTATTACTTACCTGACAGAACTGTTTGGCTGTCATTATTGGTTTCTTTGTTTCAGTGTTCAGATCAAAATAAATCCATGATGAGCACTAACCACGCTGCGCCTTGGTCTACTCCTTCAGGCGGCCGTTACACATGTGCCCATTGATTCTTGAAGAACATAATGTATAAATGCCTCAAGAGCTTAGTTCAACTGTTGTACCCCGTCAGAACTCATAATATAAGCTTTTTTAACTCCAATGTTTGTAAACAAAGTAAATGTAAACAACCACTGTTAAAATATGGTTAAAACTATATTTTTTATATCATGGATGGTCAGTCTTTGCATCCATTGCATAGTCTATGGATTTGAGAGTGGTTATATTTCTCCAGCCCATTCATCAGGTTTTCACTGAAACTGTGGCGGGGAGTCCTCTTTATTAATGTTTCAATAAAAAATTGCCGCTTTAAACACCTTTAATGGAGTAATAGTGTTATTATATGCTGCAATCCTCTAGTGAGTGAGTTACTTTTGTGCCATTTACCAAGCAAAACTTCTGAAGTCGAGAACAAAATAATGATATTGAAAGCAAAACATTAACCCAACAGTATTGATAGCAAAACAAAATATTGCAAGGAAATCATTTTTAAATGTGAGAACAAATACATTTTAAATGGGTGCAAAAAATAGTTTTCTGTGATTTATTTTGGATGATACTTAATTAAACAAAATTCTTCCCTCTTTCCTGCCGGCACATTCAATCCAGCAAAATAGCACTCCGCATCCCACTGCTGGTTTGCCTCTGAAGCTAAGCAGGATAGGACCCTGGATTTCCAGATGTAGCTGGAAGTGGTGGAAAATAAACATGTGAGAAAAAATGTATAATAATTCACAAGGGAAAAATTAATGTCATTTGTTTTTGGACACGAGTGAAAAATTTCACATGAAGCTTATTATTTATTTGATTAGACGTTCATTTTTCCCGTTCCCATACATTACTTTTTTTTCCTCACACGTTTATTTCTTACCACTTACAGCTACATCTGGGCTCCCATCCAGGGACCAACCAGGACCGACCCCACTTAGCTTCAGATGCAAATCAGCAGTTGGATGCAGGGTGCTATGTTGCTGGAATGTGATTTTTTTCGTGTGATACTTTGTAAGGGTAATTAATTAAGAAAAACATTTTTTATCAACAATGACAGAATTTGCAATTAACTCCAACGATTTCCTTTTTTCACAACTGCCACCAGTTCGGCATCAAAACACTTACAACAAAGACATATTCACATAGTAAAATAAATAAAAGCGTGTAAAAATATAAAGGATATTCCATGCTGAAACCCTCAAATTAAACACCAACGGTATTCACTAAGTTGATGGGTTAGGCAATATTTAGAATAATGTTTTGCTGCTTTCTCATTCTATTTTTCATAATTAAAAAAAAATTATATTATTATTTAATATTTTACATGT
Source organism: Salmo trutta (assembly GCF_901001165.1). Classification (NCBI taxonomy): domain Eukaryota; kingdom Metazoa; phylum Chordata; class Actinopteri; order Salmoniformes; family Salmonidae; genus Salmo; species Salmo trutta. Next base: position 67,385,245 of record NC_042958.1, on the reverse strand, counting down.
TATGAAAATGACCTAAAGTCCTTGAAAGTTTTCGATGATTTTGAAAGTTACCGGTAACATTTTGGGATTTCGCTTGAGGCAGCCCATTAGAGGTCGCCAATCATTGGCTGATCTCCTGGTGACAGAGTGTGACTCACCTGCCAACAGTGGCTGAGTAGAAACAAACTAACAGTTTAATGTCTGGTACAGCCAGTATGACACACACACACAAGGCTATGTACCCAGCACCATACACATGAGGCTAGGTATCCAGCACCACACACATGCAGTGTTTCCCCATATATGCATTTAGCAGCGGCGCACCACCGCTGGCATGTGTCCCCTTTGATTTTGTAATGTTTGAGTCACTCAGATCGCATAAGAACAAGGCCCAAGCCTTGACAAAATGTGTTTAATTGCAGGAAATTAGTTTTAAAACTTCAAATTTTCTTTCAACCCCATTACAAAAAGTGTAAAATGTCTGTTTCAAAGCTAATTTCGGGTAATTCTACACATTTTGCCCTGGGGCTGAGAGAAAATGTTGAAAACCTAATTTCCTGCAATTAGACACATACAAACTGTAAAATGTTTTCTCTGCCCCATGGTAAAATGGGAAATTAGCTTTAAAACAGGCTATGTACCCAGCACCACACATACTGTATGAGGCTATGTGCCCACCACCATATACAGTAGACGACCCGCATAGATGATGGCCCAGCAAATCTCTACCCCTGTAAATACTAGCACTCATCAGTCTGTCCCGAGTGGGGAAAGAGAATAAAACCATGATGTGTCTCAGACAGGCACATAAAAGCAGGCTGTAAAGGATGGTTTATGCCCCACATGTTCTTTCTCTCTCTCATTCCCTCTCCCTTCCTCCCTCTCTCTCTCTCCCTCCCTCCCTCCTGCCCTCTCTCTCGCTGCACCTCATAAAGATGGTGACAGAATGCTGTTCCCAGATCAGCTGGCAGCTGGGAAACTAGAGAAGGAGCAGGGTTGAGTGTGTGTGTGCGTATTGTGTGTGTCTAGTCTACTCTGAGCGCGTCTTCTGTGTGTGTACAGTTGAAGTCGGAAGTTTACATACACCTTAGCCAAATACATTTAAACTCAGTTTTTCACAATTCCTGACATTTAATCCTAGTAAAACGTCTCTGTCTTAGGTCAGTTAGGATCACCACTTTGTTTAAAGAATGTGAAATGTCAGAATAATAGAGAGAGAATGACTTATTTCAGTTTTTATTTCTTTCATCACTTTCCCAGTGGGTCAGAAGTTTACATACACTCAATTAGTATTTGGTAGCATTGCCTTTAAATTGTTTAACTTGGGTCAAACGTTTCAGGTAGCCTTCCACAAGCTTCCCACAATAAGTTGGGTGAATTTTGGCCCATTCCTCCTGACAGAGCTGGTTTTGTTTCATCAGACCAGAGGACATTTCTCCAAAAAGTATGATCTTTGTCCCCATGTGCAGTTGCAAACCGTAGTCTGGCTTTTTTATGGTGGTTTTGGAGCAGTGGCTTCTTCCTTGCTGAGCGGCCTTTCAGGTTATGTCGATATAGGACTTGTTTAACTGTGGATATAGATGATTTTGTACCTGTTTCCTCCAGCATCTTCACAAGGTCCTTTGCTGTTGTTCTGGGATTGATTTGCACTTTTCGCACCAAAGTACGTTCATCTCTAGGAGACAGAATGCGTCTCCTTCCTGAGCGGTGTAACGGCAGCGTGTTACCATGGTGTTTATACTTGCGTACTATTGTTTGTACAGATGAACGTGGTACCTTCAGACATTTGGAAATTGCTCCCAAGGATGAACCAGACTTGTGGAGGTCTACCATTTTGTTTCTGAGGTCTTGGCTGATTTCTTTTGATTTTCCCATGATGTCAAGCAAAGAGGAACTGAGTTTGAAGGTTGGCCTTGAAATACATCCACAGGTACACCTCCAATTGACTCAAATTATGTCAATAAGCCTATCAGAAGCTTCTAAAGCCATGACATCATTTTCTGGAACTTTCCAAGCTGTTTAAAGGCACAGTGAACTTAGTGTATGTAAACTTCTGACCCACTGGAATTGTGATACAGTGAATTATAAGTGAAATAATCTATAATTTGTTAACAAGAAATTTGTGGAGTGGTTGAAAAACGAGTTTTAATGACTCCAACCTCAGTGTATGTAAACTTCCGACCAACTGTATATCCAATGCAAAAAAACATTCACATTTAAATGGTATTAATATTAATTCCCATATATTCCCATTAATTCCCATATATTCCCGCTAATTCCCACGTAAAGTTTCCACCTCTGAATATTCTCCAAAATGTGCAACCCTACCTACTACAGTAGCTATAATATAAAATAAGATAATTAGGTTGGTGCTTACATTTGTCCTATTTCACACGTGTATGTGTGAATAGGAAATGTGTTTTTTGGTGCATGTGTAAATAGGAAATGTGTTTTTTGCATATCCCACTCCCCATGAGAAACCCTCAGAGAGTGGGGTCAGAGACAGGGATAACTACAGTGGGGAGAACAAGTATTTGATACACTGCCGATTTTGCAGGTTTTCCTACTTACAAAGCATGTAGAGGTCTGTACTTTTTATCATAGGTACACTTCAACTGTGAGAGACGGAATCTAAAACAATCCTGAAAATAACATTGTATGATTTTTAAGTAATTAATTTGCATTTTATTGCATGACATAAGTATTTGATCACCTACCAACCAGTAAGAATTCCGGCTCTCACAGACCTGTTAGTTTTTCTTTAAGAAGCCCTCCTGTTCTCCACTCATTACCTGTATTAACTGCACCTGTTTGAACTCGTTACCTGTATAAAAGACACCTGTCCACACACTCAATCAAACAGACTCCAACCTCTCCACAATGGCCAAGACCATAGAGCTGTGTAAGGACATCAGGGATAAAATTGTAGACCTGCACAAGGCTGGGATGGGCTACAGGACAATAGGCAAGCAGCTTGGTGAGAAGGCAACAACTGTTGGCGCAATTATTAGAAAATGGAAGAAGTTCAAGATGACGGTCAATCACCCTCGGTCTGGGGCTCCATGCAAGATCTCACCTCGTGGGGCATCAATGATCATGAGGAAGGTGAGGGATCATCCCAGAACTACACGGCAGGACCTGGTCAATGACCTGAAGAGAGCTGGGACCACAGTCTCAAAGAAAACCATTAGTAACACACTATGCCGTCATGGATTAAAATCCTGCAGTGCATGCAAGGTCCCCTTGCTCAAGCCAGTGCATGTCCAGGCCCGTCTGAAGTTTGCCAATGACCATCTGGATGATCCAGAGAAGGAATGGGAGAAGGTCATGTGGTCTGATGAGACAAAAATTGAGCTTTTTGGTCTAAACTCCATTCGCCGTGTTTGGAGGAAGAAGAAGGATGAGTACAACCCCAAGAACACCATCCCAACCGTGAAGCATGGAGGTGGAAACATCATTCTTTGGGGATGCTTTTCTGCAAAGGGGACAGGACGACTGCACCGTATTGAGGGGAGGATGGATGGGGCCATGTATCGCGAGATCTTGGCCAACAACCTCCTTCCCTCAGTAAGAGCATTGAAGATGGGTCGTGGCTGGATCTTCCAGCATGACAACAACCCGAAACACACAGCCAGGGCAACTAAGGAGTGGCTCCGTAAGAAGCATCTCAAGGTCCTGGAGTGGCCTAGCCAGTCTCCAGACCTGAACCCAATAGAAAATCTTTGGAGGGAGCTGAAAGTCCGTATTGCCCAGCGACAGCCCGGAAACCTGAAGGATCTGGAGAAGGTCTGTATGGAGGAGTGGGCAAAAATCCCTGCTGCAGTGTGTGCAAACCTGGTCAAGAGCTACAGGAAACGTATGATCTCTGTAATTGCAAACAAAGGTTTCTGTACCAAATATTAAGTTCTGCTTTTCTGATGTATCAAATACTTATGTCATGCAATAAAATGCAAATTAATTACTTAAAAATCACACAATGTGATTTTCTGGATTTTTGTTTTAGATTCTGTCTCTCACAGTTGAAGTGTACCTATGATAACAATTACAGACCTCTCCATGCTTTGTAAGTAGGAAAACCTGCAAAATCGGCAGTGTATCAAATACTTGTTCTCCCCACTGTATATACTGTGGCATATGGATGGCTCTACAAAAGTGGATTTGTCTTATCAGATCACTACTTTTAAAGTATGAAAACATCTGACAAACTTTTATTTTAGATTGAAATGTCCTCCCTCTAACTTAGACATGTGCGTAGACCACACATTGGTCAACGGAATAATGTTATTTCCCTAACCTAGCCCATATTCGTACCAGTATGAGCCAAACAATATCTGTCCCTAGATCAGCTGTTAACGGTCCAATGCAGCTGTTTTTATCTCAATATCAAATAATTTTCTTAAGCAAGAATTTAGCTAGGACTGTCTGGGAGTGGGAAGGGGAATACTGAAAATTAGCTGTTATTGGCAGAGAGGTTTGGAACTCTATTTCTTATTGGTCTAGTATCTAATTTAGAGCATGGTGATGTCACCATCTATTTTTTTTACTACACTGGGTCTATAAGGGCCTGTCTGTCAGGGGCTGATTCACAAGTCGCATTGGCTAGTTAGTAGGCTTTGCAATACATGAGCACATACATGTAGACAACTGAGGGCCTTAATAAATGATCTAGGGAACAATGTACCAAAACATTTAAAGGGCCTGTCTGTCAACTGCTAGTATAATCCATGATGAGACACGCACACATACACACACACACTACCGATTTCCTCTGCCCTGACGACTATATCAGAATACAGTAATCTTTTACAGTCCACAACAGCTGCATGCAATGGAACAGTCAGCACCTCGTGCAGCCCCTCAGCCGTTCACACAGGCCTTCTGGGAAAGCGATTAGCAGCGTGCGGTGGTGACCCGTGAATGAGCGACCCCGGCAGGGCCAAATTACAGGAGAGCAAGAGAGAGCTGATGGGAAGGTTTTAAACTGGCTCCTTGTTCTACAGAGTGCCAGGGGAAATTTACAGACCCTCACTCTTTCTTTCTCTCTCTCTCTTTCTCTCTCCCTATTTGCTCTTTCTCTCTCTTGCAGTGTCTCTCTCTGTCTGTCTCTCTCTCTCTTGCTCCCTCCCTCTCGTTCTCTCCCTGCCTCCCTCCCCCCTCCCTCTCCTTCTCCCTCTCTCCCCTTCTCTTTCTCTCTCCACCTGCTCTCTACATCTGTTTGATGGGCTGACTGTATCCTTTCCACATCAGGCAGGGTGCCTCGTTTATCAATGGGATTTGATAAATGAGGGCTGTGCATCATATAATTGGTAATTGGAACAACCCACTGACAGAACAAGGGACTGACAGCAGTTCCATAAAGGGCTGAAACTTGCACTATGTAACCCTTTTCCCATGTTTGTGTATTTTGTAACCTACCAGTCATTTAAGCATAACTTAAAACGACAGCACCGCCCCTTGAGGGTCTCGAACCGAAATCTTGAACCCAGGTTTCCAAGCCCATAGGCAAACTCGCTAACCACTGCACCAATAGGATTAACCAACTTGGGAAAGATCGACTTAACTGGCTGACCTAGACAAGGGTCACTCCTGTACATGAGCGGTCAAATGAAACACGCCCTACAAAGGCATTGTTATTATTTATTACTCTCAAGGGACTCGTACAGTCCAGGGGAACATTCTATGAATAGAGCAGCCAGACACGGAACACCTGAGAGTCTCACGCACATACATGAGGCTCTTTTTAGGCCACCCTTGCGAGTAAATGTAATCCCTGTTCATCTGTTCTGTTGTACTGTAATTTCAATCGAGTACAGGCTTAACTGAATGAACAACTGAGACGGAATGCAATATAGTATTTTATTATATAGTTTGGGGTATGGCCTCTCCTCTGAGGAGCCAGATGCTGATGACAGGTAGCCCTTTGCTGGGTAGCTGGCATCGATAGTTTAGAAAGTTACAGATGCACAAATATCATACCCCCTGCAAAAATGCTATCCTCCCCTGTTATTGTAATGGTGGGAGGTTAGTAAGTCTTAGGTATGATACAGTATTTGTGCGTCTATAACTTACTCACTCATCATTATTCACGATGCATCCAGTAATCATGGTAGCATCCACATTAATGTAGAAGTGTTTAGGAAAATATAATTTTCTTACTTACAATAAAAGTGACTTCAAAATTACACAATATATTATTTACTATTCATTTCAATTGGGCACAAAATAATCAGAAACACAACCAAAACAAACTGCAAATGTATTCAACAAGTGTGTAGAGTCACAAGCTTAATGTAATCATTGCTTGCTAGGAATATGGGACAATATACTAAACTTTTGACTACTTTAATACACATAACACTAACCAACAATTTGGATCCTACCTGGTCACAAAAACTCCTACCACAGAGTTTATAAACCCAGAAACGCAACATCGCGAGACTTCTGGGAATGCTCCTGAAACAGACCAAGCAGACCAGGCCGGGGGTTTGAGAAGTCAATGAGAAGTGAAAAATTCTTCCTTAGTTGTTAATTCTCTCAAAATCTAAAAGCACAATCTAGTTTCGAGCCAAGGTTTTAAGTAGTTGAACATGTTATTACTCTAACCTTGTGAAAGTGACAAACTGACACGTTTTCATTTGTGTCAAAAACAACTTTATATCGAAGGAGTGCCTTTGATGGCCTGATGCGCTGTTTGGCGTGAAACGACCGTTAAACCCGATGACGTGTTTCTATGCGTGAGTTTAGCTAGCCAACATCACCATGACATCGCCTGCAAGTGTGATTGGGGATTTCTATTGGAGAAGCAGTACAGCACTGTCTTTTCTCCTACAGTACCTGGCTTATACAGTGGGGGAAAAATGTATTTGATCCCCTGCTGATTTTGTACGTTTGCCCACTTACAAAGAAATGATCAGTCTATAATTTTAATAGTAGGTTTATTTGAACAGTGAGAGACAGAATAACAACAGAAAAATCCAGAAAAACACGTCAAAAATGTTATAAAATGATTTGCATTTTAATGAGGGAAATAAGTAAATACTTTTTTCCCCCACTGTACATTTGTTTTCGTGCTAAACAACACCAACCATAGAATTTGAATAATCATTCTGTTTCTATGATTCTAACAGTTCACCCAAGTATTTTTTTATATAAATCGCAACTGCAATATTTGTAAAAAGAAATATATATATACTTTTTTTAAAGTTGATTGCAATTTTTTGAGGCCCATATCATGTAGCCCTAGTGGGACTTTGAGGGAAAGCAGTAGATTAGTAATCTAGTCAGAAAACTAGTCTAGTCTACTTTTTCTATTTAACTTATTGTGGCAAAAACAAAATCTAGTCTATTCTTTCAATAGACTAGTTTATTCTGTCATGTAAACATGAATTCCCTGTTGAGAAACAATACAGAATTTAGTTAAAATGGTTTTAGAAATGCACCCCCACTTTTATACAAAGTCAAGCACCCAAGAATAGACCTACAGGTATGATTGAAGCAGGAAGCAGGTGTTAAACATGGGCTTTGCAGCAACTGCAGCAACTGACTACTCCATTGTCAACACTGTAGGCCTTTCCTGCAGTCAAATTACCTAGTGGCCTCATAGATGGAATGTTCTTAATATTTTTCATAATTTCATAATTAATAAAAACTGAAAATCAGGTGTTTCAAACGGTTCTGATATATTTCAGTCTTCAGTGATGTATATAACGTCTAATATTGAGATGCAAACTCTATATCTGACATGGTACAGGTGTATTCTTTTTTTAAGCCCATAACCATGTGTGTGAGGTGTATACTTTTGTTTCAAAGTAGATTTGTTTAAGACCACCAAGAAACACTATGTGTGACCCTGATTTAGCTCACTGCAGTGAAAGGTTAACCAATAGTACTACAAAGACGGATAGGGAGGCCATGTGTTAGCAGCATGTTAGCAGCAGCCCCAACTTAGATACAGACAAGACAGGGCAAGACAGTACAGGACAGGACACTGATGAACCACGCGAAGGCACCATCCAATGTGCTTCCTGTAATTACGAATATAAATATTGTGTTGCCGCTGGGGCTGCCCTCTCTGATCACAGAACTTTGATATGGGTTGAAAAGAGAGAGAGAGAGATTGGGAGAGAAATTGGGAGGAGAAAAGGGAGACCTAGAGAAAGAACAAGAGAGAGAGACAAAATAATAAGAGAGGCAAAATGAGAACAAGAGAGAGAGAAAAGAACAAGGGAGATGTGAAGAGGGGACAAGAGATAGAGAAAAGCACGAAAGAGAGAGACAAAATGAAAATGGGCGAAAGACAGCCAGAGGTGAATGATCTGTGATCTGTAAATAGGGAGACACATCCGGGTAATTAAAACATCAACTCCTCCTTGGGTGTGGAGGGGCTCAGACTTCCCACATGTCCTCCGAAAAACTTTGGAACATGGCTGCGAACACGAAGCGGACACAAGGTCTTAAACGGTGTGAAGTTGTTTTTATCCAGGACAGGTTTTTAATTACTAATTATTTTATTGAACTAGGCAAGTCAGTTAAGAACAAATTCTGATTTACAATGACGGCCTACACCGGCTAAACCCAGATGACGCCGGGCCAATTGTGCGCCACCCTACAGTGAGGGAAAAAAGTATTTGAACCCCTGCTGATTTTGTACTTTTGCCCACTGACAAAGAAATGATCAGTCTATAATTTTAATGGTAGGTTTATTTGAACAGTGAGAGACATAATAACAACAAAAAAATCCAGAAAAACGCATGTCAAAAATGTTATAAATTAATTTGCATTTTAATGAGGGAAATAAGTATTGACCCTGTCTCAATCAGAAAGATTTCTGGCTCCCAGGTGTCTTTTATACAGGTAACGAGCTGAGATTAGGAGCACACTCTTAAAGGGAGTGCTCCTAATCTCAGTTTGTTACCTGTATAAAAGACACCTGTCCACAGAAGCAATCAATCAATCAGATTCCAAACTCTCCACCATGGCCAAGAACAAAGAGCTCTCCAAGGATGTCAGGGACAAGATTGTAGACCTACACAATGCTGGAATGGGCTATAAGACCATCCCCAAGCAGCTTGGTGAGAAGGTGACAACAGTTGGTGCGATTATTCGCAAATGGAAGAAACACAAAAGAACTGTCAATCTCCCTCGGCCTGGGGCTCCATGTAAGATCTCACCTCGTGGAGTTGCAATGAGCATGAGAACGGTGAGGAATCAGCCCAGAACTACACGGGAGGATCTTGTCAATGATCTCAAGGCAGCTGGGACCATAGTCACCAAGAAAACAATTGGTAACACACTACGCCGTGAAGGACTGAAATCCTGCAGCGCCCGCAAGGTCCTCCTGCTCAAGAAAGCACATATACATGCCCGTCTGAAGTTTGCCAATGAACATCTGAATGATTCAGAGGACAACTGGGTGAAAGTGTTGTGGTCAGATGAGACCAAAATGGAGCTCTTTGGCATCAACTCAACTCGCCGTGTTTGGAGGAGGAGGAATGCTGCCTATGACCCCAAGAATACCATCCCCACCGTCAAACATGGAGGTGGAAACATTATGCTTTGGGGGTGTTTTTCTGCTAAGGGGACAGGACAACTTCACCGCATCAAAGGGCCATGTACCGATGGACGGGGCCATGTACCGTCAAATCTTGGGTGAGAACCTCCTTCCCACAGCCAGGGCATTGAAAATGGGTCGTGGATGGGTATTCCAGCATGACAATGACCCAAAACACACGCCCAAGGCAACAAAGGAGTGGCTCAAGAAGAAGCACATTAAGGTCCTGGAGTGGCCTAGCCAGTCTCCAGACCTCAATCCCATAGAAAATCCGTGGAGGGAGCTGAAGGTTCGAGTTGCCAAACGTCAGCCTCGAAACCTTAATGACTTGGAGAAGATCTGCAAAGAGGAGTGGGACAAAATCCCTCCTGAGATGTGTGCAAACCTGGTGGCCAACTACAAGAAACATCTGACCTCTGTGATTGCCAACAAGGGTTTTGCCAACAAGTACCAAGTCATGTTTTGCAGAGGGGTCAAATACTTATTTCCCTCATTACAATGCAAATCATTTTATAAAATTTTTGACATGCGTTTTTCTGGATTTTTTTGTTGTTTTTCTGTCTCTCACTGTTCAAATAAACCTACCATTAAAATTATAGACTGATCATTTCTTTGTCAGTGGGCAAATGTACAAAATCAGCAGGGGATCAAATACTTTTTTCCCTCACTGTATGGGACTCCCAATCACGGCCGGTTGTGAGCCTGGATTTGAACCAGGGTGTCTGAAGTGACACTGCTAGCACTGAGATGGAGTGCCTTAGACCACTGCGCCACTCAGAAGCCCAACAAGTAGCTCTGAAGGGTGGAAGGACGAACGGACGCACAGCCAGACCAAACAGGCTAGTCCCAAAAAGACAGATGAGTCAGGACAGAGAGGCGGCTATATACAGTACTTGACACACCCGCACACACACATGCACACGCACACACAATGGCTGCTTTATTAATCAAGGTTATAGATAACAAGGTCATCCACCTAGGCGCCATTCACTGATACACTTAATACACTGATTTCTACTAGAGGTCGACCAATTAATCGGAATGGCCGATTAATTAGGGCCGATTTCAAGTTTTCATAACAATCGGTAATCGGTATTTTTGGCCACCGATTTGCCGATTTATTTAATTTATTTGTATAATATTTTTTCACTAGGCTAGTCAATAAGGAACACATTATTATTTTCAATGACGGCCTAGGAACGGTGGGTTAACTGCCTTGTTCAGGGGCAGAACGACATATTTTTACCTTGTCAGCTTGGGGATTCAATCTTGCAACCTTACGGTTAACTAGTCCAACGCTCTAACCACCTGCTTTACATTGCACTCCACGAGGAGCCTGCCTGTTACGCGAATGCAGTAAGAAGCCAAGGTAAGTTGCTAGCAAGCATTAAACTTATCTTATAAAAAACAATCAATCAATCAATCATAATCACTAGTTAACTACACATGGTTGATGATATTACTAGTTTATCTAGCCTGTCCTGCGTTGCATATAATCGATGCGGTGCGCATTCGCAAAAAAGGACTGCCGTTGCTTCAACGTGTACCTAACCATAAACATCAATGTCTTTCTTAAAATCAATACACAAGTATATATTTTTAAACCTGCATATTTAGTTAATATTGCCTGCTAACATGAATTTATTTTAACTAGGGAAAATGTGTCACCTCTGCAACAGAGTCAGGGTAAATGCAGCAAACATCAATGCCTTTCTTAAAGTCAATACACAGAAGTATATATTTTTAAACCTGCATATTTAGCTAAAAGAAATCCAGGTTAGCAGGCAATATTAACCAGATGAAATTGTGTCAGTTCTCTTGTGTTCATTGCACGGAGTCAGGGTATATGCAACAGTTTGGGCCGCCTGGCTCGTTGCGAACTAATTTGCCCGAATTTTACATAATTATGACATAACATTGAAGGTTGTGCAATGTAACAGGAATATTTAGACTTAGGGATGCCACCCGTTAGATAAAATACGGAACGGTTCCGTATTTCACTGAAAAAATAAACGTTTTGTTTTCGAGATGATAGTTTCCGGATTCGACCATATTAATGACCTACGGCTCGTATTTCTGTGTGTTTATTATATTATAATTAAGTCTATGATTTGATATTTGATAGAGCAGTCTGACTGAGCGATGGTAGGCACCAGCAGGCTCGTAAGCATTCATTCAAACAGCACTTTCGTGCATTTTGCCAGCAGCCCTTCGCAATTCTTCAAGCATTGCGCTGTTTATGACTTCAAGCCTATCAACCCCCGAGATCAGGCTGGTGTAACCGATGTGAAATGGCTAGCTAGTTAGCCGGGTGCACGCTAATAGCGTTTCAAATGTCACTCGCTCTGAGACTTGGAGTAGTTGTTCCCCTTGCTCTGCATGGGTAACGCTGCTTCGAGGGTGGCTGTTGTCGATGTGTTCCTGGTTTGAGCCCAGGTAGGAGCGAGGAGAGGGACGGAAGCTATACTATTACACTGGCAATACTAAAGTGCCTATAAGAACATCCAATAGTCAAAGGTATATGAAATACAAATCGTATAGAGAGAAATAGTCCTAGAATTCCTATAATAACCTCAACCTAAAACATCTTACCTGGGAATATTAAAGACTCATGTTAAAAGGAACCACCAGCTTTCATATGTTCTCATGTTCTGAGCAAGGAACTTAAACGTTAGCTTTTTTACATGGCACATATTGCACTTTACTTTCTTCTCCAACACTTTGTTTTTGCATTATTTAAACCAAATTGAACATGTTTCATTATTTATTTGAGGCTAAATTGATAGTATTTTTGTATTATATTAAGTTAAAATAAGTGTTCATTCAGTATTGTTGTAATTGTCATTATTACAAATAAATAAAAAATCTGCCGATTAATCGGTATCGGCTTTTTTGGTCCTCCAATAATCGGTATCGGCGTTGAAAAATCATAGTCGGTCGACCTCTAATTTCTACTGTATGCCAGTGTGGGTGCTGTATGAAGTGTGCCTTGGCAGAGGTACATTTACATTTTACTTTTAAGTCATTTAGCAGACGCTCTTATCCAGAGCGACTTACAAATTGGTGCATTCACCTTATGATATCCAGTGGAACAACCACTTTACAATAGTGCATCTAAATCTTTTAAGGGGGGGGTTAGAAGGATTACTTTATCCTATCCCAGGTATTCCTTAAAGAGGTGGGGTTTCAGGTGTCTCCGGAAGGTGGTGATTGACTCCGCTGTCCTGGCGTCGTGAGGGAGCTTGTTCCACCATTGGGGTGCCAGAGCAGCGAACAGTTTTGACTAGGCTGAGCGGGAACTGTGCTTCCTCAGAGGTAGGGAGGCGAACAGGCCAGAGGTGGATGAACGCAGTGCCCTTGTTTGGGTGTAGGGCCTGATCAGAGCCTGAAGGTATGGAGGTGCCGTTCCCCTCACAGCTCCGTAGGCAAGCACCATGGTCTTGTAGCGGATGCGAGCTTCAACTGGAAGCCAGTGGAGAGACAGGTAAACAGAGAGACAGACAGACTGCTTTTCTCTGATATTTTTGAAAAACACTAACAGCAACAGTGAAAGAGAAGTCTGATTTTCAGCCAAGATAGAACTGATTCTGATACCAAAAGGTTTTCTGGTGAGTGTTTTGCATTGATCTGTTTCAGGTCTTCAAATAAAATAAAATTAAATGTTTTTGGTCACATACACATGTTTAGCAGATGTTATTGCGGGTGTAGCGAAATGCCTGTGTTTCGAGCTCAGTGCAGTAATATCTAACAAGTAATATCTAAGAATTCCACAACAATTCACACAAATCTAAAGTAAAGGAATGGAATTAAGAATATATAAATATTTGGGCGAGCAATGTCAGAGCGGCATATACTAAAATACAGTAGAATAGAATGGAGTATATACATTAGTAATGTTAGTAATGAGATTAGTAATGAGATTAGTAATGCTAAATATATTAACATTTTTAAAGTGACTAGTGTTCCATTATTAAAGTGGCAAGTGATTTCAAGTCTATGTATATAGGGCAGCAGCATAAGGTGCTAGTGTACGCCGAGGAACTTGAAGCTTTCCACCTTTTCCACTGTGGTCCCATCTATGTGGATAGGGGGGGGCGCTCCCTCTGCTGTTTCCTGAAGTCCACGATCAGCTCCTTTGTTTTGTTGACATTGAGTGAGAGGTTATTTTCCTGGCACCACACTCGCCCTCACCTCCTCCCTGTAGGCTGTCTCGTCATTGTTAATCAGGCCCACTACTGTTGTGTCGTCTGCAAACCTGATGATTGAGTTGGAGGCGTGCGAGCCATGGGTGAACAGAGAGTACAGGAGGGGGCTGAGAACGCACCCTTGTGGGGCCCCTGTGTTGAGGATCAGCGAAATGGAGGTGTTGTTTCCTACCTTCAACACCTGGGGGCGGACCGTCAGGAAGTCCAGGACCCCGCCCTTCAGACCCAGGGCCCCAAGCTTAATGATGAGCTTGGAGGGTACTATGGTGTTGAATGCTGAGCTATAGTCAATGAATAGCATTCTTACATAGTCATTCCTCTTGTCCAGCTGGGATAGGACAGTGTGCAGTGCGATGGCGATTGCATCGACTGTGGATCTATTGGGGCGGAAAGCAAATTTAAGTGGGTCTAGGGTGTCAGGTAAGGTAGAAGTGATATGATCCTTGACTAGTCTCTCAAAGCACTTAGTTCAGTTATCTTTGCCTCCTTGGGTACAGGAACAATGGTGGCCATCTTGAAGCATGTGGGGACAGCAGACTGGGATAGGGAGAGATTGAATATGTTCGTAAACACTCCAGCCAGCTGGTCTGTGCATGCTCTGAGGACGCGTCTAGGGATGCCGTCTAGGCCGGCAGCCCTGCAAGGGTTAACACGCTTAAATGTCTTACTCATGTCGGCCACAGATAATGAGAGCCCACAGTCCCTTGGTAGCTGGCTGGGTCGGTGTCACTTTTTCAACCCAAGATGGTGTAGCAGCCGAACGTCTGTTTTGTCTTGTCCCGTCCTGTCCTGTGTAAATATCGTTTTCCTCCTTTAATCTCACTTCCATCTAGGGGCTGAATATACTCTCCTGCAGCCTGCCTCACCCAATGTGGTACGGATCTGCTATCAGAAGCTAGCCAGCTAACTAGCTACTAGCTAGTAGTCAGTTAGCCACTGCTAGCGATCTTCACCGTTAACTCGGACACCAGCCAGCCTCAGCTCGGTCAATACCTGCCAGTCTGCACAGCGCAATATCAATCCAGAGCATATCAGACTGCTTTTTCTCTACCACATCTCCAGATTCCTACCGCAAGCTCTGAACCTTTACACCGGATTATCGCAGCTAGCTAGCTGCAATCCGAGTGGCAACTCTTGGCTATTGTCTCTGTCCTGAAGCAACCACCAGCTAGCCTCAAGCTAGGCCCATCTCCCGGCTAGCTGAAGAGGTCCATCAGCTAATTCTTGGGCTATAATACCTCTTTTACCAATTGGCCTGGACCCTTTATTTCCGACACGGAGCCCCGCCGATCCATCACGACTGGCCTGCTGACGTAACCATCCGAGGTTGTTTCAACAGGCTCTTCCATTGCAATGTCGCCGAAGGCCCATCTGCTAGCCCTGGCCCGCTAGCTGTCTGAATCGCCGTGTCTCCAGCTCGCCTAGCGTAGTAGCGACTACAGAACAGCTCCCTGACTCACCTATCGCTACTCATTGGACCCTATGATCACTCGGCTACACACGCCTCTCCCAAATGTCAATATGCCTTGTCTATTGCTGTTTTGGTTAATTATTATTGTCTTACTTCACTGTAGAGCCCCCAGCCCTGCCCAATATGCTTTAGAAAGCCCTTTTGTCCCACCCGCCACACATGCGCTGCCCTCACCTGGCTTAACTGGTGCCTCTAGAGACAAAATCTCTCTCATCGTCACTCAATACTTAGGTTTACCTCCACTGTACTCACATCCTACCATACCCTTGTCTGTACATTATGCCTTGAATCTATTCTTCCACACCCAGAAATCTGCTCATTTTACTCTCTGTTCCGAACGCAGTAGACGACCAGTTCTTATAGCCTTTAGCCGTACCCTTATCCTACACCTCCTCTGTTCCTCTGGTGATGTAGAGGTTAACCCAGGCCCTGCAGCCCCCAGAACCACTCCTATTCCCCAGGCGCTCTCATTTGTTGACTTCTGTAACCGTAAAAGCCTTGGTTTCATGCATGTTAACGTCAGAAGCCTCCTCCTTAAGTTTGTTTTATTCACTGCTTTAGCACACTCCGCCAACCCTGATGTCCTAGCCGTGTCTGAATCCTGGCTTAGAAAGGCCACAAAAACTCCTGAAATGTCCATCCCCAACTACAACATTTTCCAACAAGATAGAACTGCCAAAGGGGGTGGAGTTGCAATCTACTGCAGAGATAGCCTGCAGAGTTTCTACTTCTAAAAATCCACCTTTCCAGAAACAAGTCACCGTTGCCGCTTGTTATAGACCCCCCTCAGCCCCCAGCTGTGCCCTACACACCATATGTGAATTGATTGCCCCCCATCTATCTTCAGAGTTCGTACTGTTAGGTGACCTAAACTGGGATATGTTTAACACAATCTAAGCTAGATGCCCTCAATCTTACACAAATTATAAAGGAACCTACCAGGTACAACCCTAAATCCGTAACCATGGGCACCCTCTTAGATATCATCCTGACCAACTTGACCTCTAAATACACCTCTGCAGTCTTCAACCAGGATCTCAGCGATCACTGCCTCATTGCCT
Organism: Salmo trutta; assembly: GCF_901001165.1. Lineage (NCBI taxonomy): Eukaryota > Metazoa > Chordata > Actinopteri > Salmoniformes > Salmonidae > Salmo > Salmo trutta. The sequence continues at coordinate 67,368,979 of NC_042958.1, read as the reverse complement.
GCGTCCGTAATGGGTCCGCGGTCAAACGATCACACCTCATCACTGTCAAACGCTCCCCAAAACGCTTCAGCGAGCACGCCTTTCTAATCAACCTGGCCCGGGTATCCTGGAAGGATATTGACCTCATCCCGTCAGTAGAGGATGCCTGGTTACTCTTTAAAAGTGCTTTCCTCACCCTCTTAAATAAGCATGCCCCATTCAAAAAATGTTGAACTAAGAACAGATATAGCCCTTGGTTCACCCCAGACTTGACTGCCCTTGACCAGCACAAAAACATCCTATGGCATTCTGCATTAGCATAGAATAGCCCCCGCAATATGCAACATTTCAGGGAAGTCAGGAACCAACATTCACAGTCAGCCAGGAAAGCTATGGCTAGCTTTTTCAAACAGAAATTTGCATTCTGTAGCACTAATTCCAAAAAGTTTTGGGACACTGTAAAGTCCATGGAGAATAAGAGCATTTCCTCCCAGCTTTCTCCCCGCACCCGCCCGTCCGACTAGCATCACTACTCTGGACGGTTCTGACTTAGAATATGTGGACCACTAAAAATACCTAAGTGTCTGGTTAGACTGTAAAATCTCCTTCCAGACTCACATTAAGCATCTCCAATCCAAAATCAAATCTAGAATCAGCTTCCTATTTCGCAACAAAGCCTCCTTCACTCATGCTGCCAAACATACCCTTGTAAAACTGACCATCCTGCCGATCCTCGACTTCGGCGATGTCATTTACAAAATAGCCTCCAACACTCTACTCAGCAAACTGGACGTAGTCTATCACAGTTCCATCCGTTTTGTCACCAAAGCCCCATATACTACCCACCACTGGGACCTGTATGCTCTCGTTGGCTGGCCCTCACTTCATATTCGAATCTAAACCCACTTGATCCAGGTCATCTATAAGTCTTTGCTAGGTAAAGCCCCGCCTTATCTCAGCTCACTGGTCACTATAGCAACACCCACCCGTAGCACACGCTCCAGCAGGTATATTTCACTTGTCATCCCCAAAGCCAACACCTGCTTTGGCCGCATTTCCTTCTAGTTCTCTGCTGCCAATGACTGGAACGAATTGCAAAAATCACTGAAGCTGGAGACATATCTCCCTCTCTAACTTTAAGCATCAGCTGTCAGAGCAGCTTACCGATCACTGTACCTGTACACAGCCAATCTGTAAATAGCACACCCAACTACCTCATCCCCATATTGTTATTTAACTTTTTGCTCGTTTGCACCCCAGTATCTCTACTTGCACATTATCATCTTCACATCTATCACTCCAGTGTTAATGCTAAATTGTAATTATTTCGCCTCTATGGCCTATTTATTGCCTTAACTCCCTAATCTTCTACATTTGCACACACCGTACATACATTTTTCTATTGTGTTATTGACTGTACGTTTGTTTATGTGTAAATCTGTGTTGTTTTTGTCGCACTGTTTTGCTTTATCTTGGCCAGGTCGCAGTTGTAAATGAGAACTTGCTCTCAACTGGCCTACCTGGTTAAATAAAGGTGAAATATATATATTTTAAAAAACTGTGCTATCCTCAAAGCGGGCGAAAAAGGTGTTTAGCTTATCCGGAAGCAAGACGTCAGTGTCCGCAACGTGGCTGGTTTTCCCTTTGTAGTCCGTGATTGTCTGTAGACCTTGCCACATACGTCTCGTGTCTGAGCTGTTGAATTGCAACTCCACTTTTTCTCTGTACTGACATTTTGCCTGTTTGATTGCCATACAGAGGGAATAACTACACTCTTCGTATTCTGCGATATTCCCAGTCACATTGCCATGGTTAAATGCGGTGGTTCGCACTTTCAGTTTTGTGCGAATGCTGCAATCTATCCACGGTTTCTGGTTTGGGTAGGTTTTAATACATTTAATACATTTCCTGATAAACTCAGTCACCGTATCCGTGTATTCGGCAATATTATTTTCAGAGGCTACATATCCCAGCCCGCGTGATCAAAAAAATCTTGAAGCATGGATTCCCGATTGGTCAGACCAGCGTTGAATAGTCCGTAGCACGGCTACTTCCTGTTTGAGTTACTACTATAGAAAGGGAGGAGCAAATTGGAGTCGTGATCAGGGCGGGGGAGGGCCTTGTAGGCATTTTGAAAAGTTGAGTAGCAGTGGTCCAATGTTTTCTCAGAGCGAGTTCTACAGTCAATGTGTTGGTAGAACTTCGGTAGTGTTTTCCTCAGATTTGCTTTGTTAAACTCCCCGGCTACAATAAATGCGGCCTCAGGATATGAGGTTTCCAGTTTGGATAGAGTCCAGTGTAGTTTTTTGAGGCCCATCGTGGTATCGGCTTGAGAGGGAATATACCCGGCTGTGACTATAACTGAAGAGAATTCTCTTGGGAAGTAATACGGTCGGCATTTGATTGTGAGGTATTCTAGGTTGGGTGAACAAAAGGACTTGAGTTTCTGTATGTTATCACAATCACACCATGAGTAGTTAATCATGAAACATACACCCCCGCCCTTCTTCCCGGAGAGATCTTTATTCCTGTCTGCGCGATGAACTGAGAACCCAACTGGCTGTACGGACTTAAGACAGTATATCCCGAGAGAGCCATGTTTCCGTGAAAGAGTATGTTACAATCCCTGATGTCTCTCTGGAAGGAGATCCTAGCCCTGAGCTCGTCAACTTTATTATCCAGAGACTAAACACTAGCAAGTAATATACTCGAAAGCAGTGGGCGGTGTGCGCGCCTCCTGAGTCGGACTAGGAGTCCACTCCGAATACCTCTTCTCCGCCGGCAATATTTCGGATCAGCCTCTGTAATCAGTTCAATTGCCCTGGGGGTACGAATAAAGGATCCAATTCAGGAAAGTTGTATTCCTGGTCAAAATGCTGGTAATGCTGGTGAGTTCCCGCTGCTCTGATATCCAAAAGTTATTTCCGGTTGTATGTAATAACAGCAAAAAAAATTCTGAGCTAATAATGTAAGAAATAACACCTAAAAAAAATATACTGCAAAGTTACTTAGGAGCTAGAAGCACGGCTTCCCTATCTGTCGGCGTCATTTTCTAATGTGTAAACTCTGATAGGTGTGCGCCTGTAATTGCTATTTAAAGTGGGGAAGTAGCATACCGATTCAGGGCAGACTAGAGGGCTAAATGCACAGCAGTAGCTCAATGCACGTTATAAAAATCAGATTGCATTCAAAAGTTTGTTAATTTAAGAATTTCAAATGTCATGATATATCCTTGGTGGTAACAATGTCACAAGGATAATTGACATTAAATGTAGACAAAGCTTTTTTATTGTTAAAATAGGCCGTCAAGAAATGTAATAATAATAATACATTTAAAGCTCACTCAAGTAATCAAACACTAACTTTCATTCGGATATTCGATTAATCGATTAACCGTGCATATCCCAAGTACCTATAAGAGGGTATGGGCACTGTCACGTCCTGACCAGTAAAAGAGGTTGTTTGTTATTGTAGTTTGGTCAGGGCGTGGCAGGGGGTGTTTGTTTAGAGTGTTTCGGGGTTTGTTGGGCTATGTTCTTGTGAGTCTATTTCTATGTTAGCTCTAGTAATTCTAATTCTATGTGGTGTTTTGGGTTGACCTTCAATTGGAAGCAGCTGCTCCTCGTTGCTTCTAATTGAAGGTCCTATTTAAGAGGGGTGTTTTTTTCTATTGGATTTGTGGGTAGTTATTTCCTGTTTTGTGTTCGTGCACCTGACGGGACTGTTTAGTGTCGTTTGTTGTTTTTGTATACGTTTTCCTTCTTTAATAAAATAAGAAGATGAGTTTACACGTTCCCGCTGCGTTTTGGTCCAATCCCTACGACACCCGTGACAGGCACTCAACTCCTGAAAACGAACTTAGTTCAGATAAGTGCAAACTCTTAAATTAGAGATGGGTGTCTGAAAGAATGTCTGCGTTCGAGTACTCTCAAGGAAATAATTTTGTACTCGCATGTTAGTGCGAAACAGGGCTGAAATAATTTGGGGGGGGGGGGGAATATGCTATTGGTTGTTTTAACTACTGGTTGTTCTGATACACAAAATTATAAGTTATCTAATACAAACCTTGACTCGAGTACTCAAACATTTGCAGTGGTCTGGCATGGATTGTGCTGACAGACACACAATCACACACACAGATTATGGAGCAGCATTTAACAGCAGAGCAGAGGCTGCATAGGGTCAGAAACATAGCAGCTTTTTAATTAGGGCACTTGTGTCTGTGGCACTCAGCTGATAACACACAAACACACACATACACATAGACACTCTAGCTAGCCCTTAACAACACACACACACTAGCCTTTGACAAACACACACACACACAGACTTTAGCCTTGGACACACATACACTCTACTGGAGTGCGACCCACTCACTGCCGCGCACCCGCAGCCCTTTGTCTCTCCAGTGGCTGACATGACAAGCTGGCTGAGATAGATGTGATATAAGCAGGCAATCTGTTCCATGCCTCTTCTCTGGGTACATCAGACTATACTTAGACAAAGTGCAAACCTTTGCCCTACTGTAGGCACACACACGCTCACACATGAACACAAAAACATACTCAAGAATCCCCCCAAACACACTAACAAAGCACACTCAAGTACAAGCAACCTCTTAGGGACCTTTGCTCTGACAAGGCCAGACCCATTATAAACCGAGGCCCTGATTTGTCTATCTCCAGCTCTATGGGCCTCCATAGTTCTCCATGGTGATTAATGATGTGTGGGCAGCAGTTGCTATGTTGCACTGCGTTCCTCCACACCTCAGCCCCTGTCACTCATGCAGCCACTCCATTCATCAGCGACCCAGCCCGGGTTTGAGGCTTTACAAAGGCACTTTGAGATAGAGCAGGTGCCCTCCCCCGGTTGACCTACGACCTTGGCTATCGGTATCTACTGATGTCAGGAGACGCTGCACCTCCGTGTTAAGCTGCTGTTATCTGTGTAAGTGTTGCACAGTAAAGACAGATCAGGTGGAAAGTGGAGTCTAATGCAGGCTATGTCACAACCTCCTGTGTGTAGAGCATTATGAATGGTCGCTTCCATCACCCAATGCCGGATGCCCTTGTAAGACATGGTAGAAAACCACTCATGTCAGCTTGGCTCCTTATAACAGCTCTTGCAAACGCAAAGGAAAACAATACATTGATTGTCACCACTCGCCAAACCACTCGCCAGAATATAGCCAAATTATCTGACCCTGAAAACTTTGTCCTGTAACTCCTAAGAGTAAGGCTTTGAGAGGGTTTTCATGCAAAAGGTTGTTTTTACTGCTCCATAAAACAAATGTGAGATGTAAGAAGAAACACAATCTCCTCTCCTACACGGATCCCCTCGTTATTTCAATTGGCAGCGTAGCCATGCAGACACACAGGTTCTGTTCCCTCTCATAAGGATGGCAGTAAACTCACACAGGTAGCTGTTTGTCATCTGGTGGCATTTGCTGCTGACATTCACACAGAATGACAAAATACACCCTTTTCCCCAAGTTTTAATTTCCTGACAGAGCACAAAGGACCTGAAGAAGACAGCTCTGAAGTTTCCCTGAACATTTTACAAAATCTCTGGGTGGCCCCAAACATTTAAAAAAAAAAAGCTCTATACTGTACTTCACGGCTGTTCAATTGCGATCCTGGAACGCCAAAATGCTTCTGGTTTTCATCTTCTCCTTCTAATCTGGTAGACTAATTAAGACCTGTAACGACACCAGGTGAGTGCAAGTAACTACCAGGTATAAACAAAAAACAGAAGTGTTGAATTAAACAGCCATGCTGAACGTGTTTCACAACTGTACACTCTTAGAAAAAAAGGTGTCATCTAGAATCTGACAGGGTTCTTTGGCTGTCCCCATAGGAGAACCCTTTGAAGAACCCTTTTTGGATCCAGGTAGAACCTTTTTGTGTTCCATGTAGAAGCATTTCCACAGAGGGTTCTACCTGGAACCAAAAAGGGTTCTTCTATGGGGGACAGCCGAATAACTATTTTGGAAAAGTGTGTCCAGTACAGGTAATCAACTAATGACAAGAAAAGCGAGCCTGTGGATATAACAGGATATAAAGGATGCTAGTAAGCAACCTATTGTGGCCAAAGTACTTGGTAAGCATCCAGCCACTATGACGATCGTATAGGAAAGGACATGGACCACGCCAAGGACAGGCATGCTAGTGCCGATTGTAGGAATATTTTGGTGATTATAGGAGAGAGGAGGAAAGAGGGACAAGGAGGGGGATAAAGAGAGGAGGAAATAGTAAGGATTAAGTGGGATTAAGACAGGGAGTGGAAGAGAGTGAAAATAGGGACAAACAAAAGGATACAGGGACTGGAGAGGAGACAACAGAGGAAGAGAGGAGGAAGAACAGGGAGGGGATGTGGTTAGGTCAGGTACTGGTAGAGTTAGAGGAGGATCCACTCTAACTAAGGGCAATGGCATCATTGCGGCTCTCAACCTCTGGGCCTCCAGAGGCGTCATTCAAGGATGTGGGCTCACCATGAGTCTTGCTGTGTTGGGGGAGAGAAAAGGCCGATTTCCTTGATTTTCCAGTCGAGATGAAGGTCTTGTTTTGTCTCGAAGCCTCTGAGGGATGATACTGTTGGGACTACCCCGGCTTCGGAGAGCATGTTTGCGATACGGGAGTTGGCAATATCCTAATGTGAGACACCTTACTCTATTATAAGAGAACAGTGGTGTAAAGTACTTAAGTAAAAATACTTTAAAGTACTACTTAAGTAGTTTTTTGGGGTATCTGTACTTTACTTTACTATTTATAGTTTTGACTACTTTTACTTCACTTCATTCCTTAAGAAAATATTGGACTTTTTACTCAATACATTTTCCTTGACACCCAAAAGTACTTGTTACATTTTGAATGCTTAGCAGGATAGGAAAATAGTCCAATTGACGCACTTATCAACCGAACTTCCTTGATCATCCCTACTGCCTCTGATCTAGCGGACACACTAAACACACATGCTTCGTTTGTAAATGATGTCTCAATGCTGGAGTGTGCCCATAAAATGGTGCCATCGGGTTTGCTTAATATAAGGAATTAAAAATTATTTTTTGATACTTTTTTGATACTTCAGTATATTTTACTCAAGAAGAATTTTACTGGGTGACTTTTACTTTTACTTGAGTCATTTTCTATTAAGGTATCTTTACAGTTGGGTACTTTTTTCACCACTGTCAGAGAACAGGGGTTATGAAAGTAACCTTAGGTTTCACAACCTTGAGAAATTTTAGACATGGTGACATATCACCCACTAACTCTCTCTGAAACCTGGTTTCACTTTGACTAGTTCAACCATCCCCAAATAACCTGGAATCTTCACAGTTCATTGAAAACAACCACTACGTATGTTTGGGACCCTTCAATGGCGTAGTTGCATAAACTCATTCCTATAAAACCCGCCACCAACCTAATCCGGTAACTCACCCAAAATGTAGGTCATGTGCGTGATGGTAATATGGGGAATGATATATAAGGAGTGGGAGAGTGAGGTGATGCTGCGTTTGAATGGGAAGATTAGAATTGCTGTAGGCTCTGGCTGTCAGAAAGAGGTTGGCTAGCTCTGGATAGGATTCCACTTCACTGATGTGATGAAGAGTCACACCAATTTAATCCTTCTCCTCCTCTTCCTCCTCCACGGGGGGGTACAAGAGCCTTTATCCCCTTTCAGCCTCAATACTGTAGGCCTAAATTCATCACAAGTCGTTACAATACACTGGGAACGTGGAGACATCACAAACTGCAATATGTGAACGAAACTGAATACACTACAGTTTTAGAGACAACTTTATGTTTGCTAGCAAAGAGCAGTGCACAGCTAACCGTAAATAAGGGAAGTGTTTCGACCCACAGTTAGCCAAGATGGTTAGCTAGCTAGCAGAAGTTGTTTAGGCTTAGCCTAGTTAGCAACCCCCCTTACACTAATTTGCCAGCTAACTCCAAAAAATGACAAGGTCACCCCAGTTGTGATCACATTTTAACGATTGTGACGCGCATCCAAGTATATCCACTTTCCATGTGTATTGTAACCCTCAAGTGGCATATGTTTTACCAATCACTGTCATTGCAAAAGCTTTATCAAATGATACCCCTATATAAACAGATGAATGTCATTTTCAGATGTGAATTTGAGATGTAATATTTAGTTTGAGAGACCGTGTATAGGAAACTAAAATGTGCTTGTGCGTAAAGCCCTTCGATCAACTGAAAGCTTTAGAAGAATCTAGACCAGGGGAATGAACTCAATATACTGTACTTTAAAAGGACTAAAACCGAATCGAAACTGTCTTAATGATAATGGACCTACATTCATACAGCCTCTTGACTGTGTCCAGCTCGCTAATAATCACCGAAATAAAAGCTGTCAGGGAGCATAGAACATTTAAAAAACGATGGATAGATGACATTTTTTATGGCGAGGAAATAGAACCAATTTTCAATGCAGCCCTCCAGACCTCATTGACGAACGAATGTAGCCCCCTGGGCAAAATTAGTTTGATACCCCTGATCTAGGCAAAGCCTTCCCAGACACACTCTCTGTCTGGACACTTTGGTAATAGATCATACTCAAGACATGAAAAACAAGTGGGTGTAGCTCAGGACTACGAGCTACAAAACGACAATTTTCCATGGGAGAAGTAGACACCCACAAGGGTATATTTCAGCTAAAAGGTAGCTGAATGTAGTGAGCAATGTGAATCAACTGTTAGGATGCGAGACAGCAAAGCAGTGAGCACAAAAAAACACTACAAGGTGAACCCAAAAAAGCATTTTACAGTTATCATATCTAACTTCAGACCCAGGATTATAAGAGGCCATTGTGTATTTTGATTCTGCTAAAGAGCACAGACAGTAATTGCCCTTGGATAATACTGATTAAGTGGTCTAAAGCCAAAGAGAGCATCAGACGACAGATGCCCTGACGACATCCCAATCAAAGCGCCATACCACAATATGCCCCCCCCCCCATTCTCCACACACCCCTTACCTATGCCTTTCCATCTTACCATTAGCATAGGGCAGCACAAGCCAACAATGCGCTAGCTTCTTTCCCTCCGTATTCTGCTTGCATTGGGGGTCAGGCATTAGCATTAGCACACCTGGGAGTGCAGGATGACTACGAGGTGTCGTTTAGATAGTTTTCCATCCCATTTGTACACACTGCTAGATCTAATCCTAGCTGATTAACATGCCAGTGACAGTCAGTGGAGGGGGGACACCTGCTCAGCAGCCCAGTGGCCTTTCAGTCTGGACTGAGTCCAGGAGCCCGGCTCTTGCCAGGGATTCTCAGTAACCACTAACGAGGAGAAAGAGCTAGACTGGGATTCTAGGTAATGGGGGGGCTTTCGACAGGGGTCTAGAGACAGCTTTCCATTGACAGGCTATATCGGAGTGTGTGTGACTGAGAGTGCCTTTGAGGAACGTAACAAGCTACTGTTGATGTAAAAAGGGATTTATAAGTACATTTGATTGAGTAAGATAGGAGATGGCATGATGGCTAACTCATCTGTAAAGCTAAAGTGTTGCCTCGCAAGGTAAATTTTTTTTTTCTTGATTTGCGTAATGTAGCCTAATTGTGTCAATATCCAAATTCATAACAAATCTGGTCATCATGTATTCATTTAAGCTGCTTTTCATAACCATGACCTGGATGAGGTCTTTCACTGTGCCAAACAGAAATAAGTTCTGGGGATGTCCATATACAGTGCCTTCAGAAAGTATTCATACCCCTTGACTTATTCCACATTTTGTTGTGTTACAGCCTGAATTGAAAATGTATTAAATGTATATATTTTTCACCCATCTACACTGCGTGCACAATTATTAGGCAAGTGAGTATTCTGATCTTATCATTATTTCTATGCACATTTTCCAACTCCAAACCATATAAACTTGAATACTTATTGGATTTAAATTTTCAGGTGATATGTATTTGTGTAATGAGGGAGGGTGTGGCAAAAGTGAATAACACCTTATATCAAGGTGTGCATAATTATAAGGCAGCTTCATTACCTCAGGTAAAATGGGCCAAAAAATAGATTTAACTGACACTGAAAAGTCAAAAATTGTAAAATGCCTTTCAGACGGATGCAACACTCTTGAAAAAGCTAAACTATTGAGGCGTGTGACCACCCGACAATCCAACGTTTTGTTTGCGAATAGTAAACTGGGGCGCAAAAAATGCATGGAGAAGAAAAGGTGCAAATTAATTGCAAAAGACTTGAGAAGAATTAAACGTCAAGCTAGAAGGAACCCATTATCCTCCAGTGCCACCATAATTCCAGAACTACAACTAACCTGGAGTGTCTAGAAGTACAAGCTGTCAAGTGCTCAGACACATGGCCAAAGTCAAGAAGGCTGAAACACATCCACCACTGAATAAGATTCACAAGTTGAAGCGTCAAGATTGGGCAAAGAAATACCTGAAGATAGATTTTTAAAAGGTTTTATGGACAGATTAAATGAGAGTGACTCTTGATGGACCAGACGGATGGGCCCGTGGCTGGATCAATAATGGACACAGGGCACCACTTCGAGTCAGGCGCCAGCAAGGTGGAGGAGGGGTAGTGGTATGTGCTGCAATCATTAAGGATGAGGTAGTTGGACCTTTTCAGGTTGAAGATGGACTGAAACTAAAATCAACAAGATTCTTTCTTCAAGCAGTGGTACAGGAATAAGTCCTCAGCATTCAAGAAGGCCATGATCGTTATGCAGGACAATGCTCCATTACATGAATCCAAGTACTGCACTGCATGGCTAGACAGCAAGGGCCTCAAAGATGCCTGAATAATGACCTGGCCCCATTCCTCACCTGACTTAAATCCTATTGAGAACTTGTGGGCCCTTCTCAAACGTGAGATTTACAGTGAGGGAAGACAATACACCTCTTTGAACAGCATTTGAGAGGCTGTGGTTGCGTCTTCAGCGAAAGTTGATCGTGAACAGATCAAGAAACTGACAGACTCCATGGATGGAAGGCTCATGGCAGTTATTGAAAAGAAGGGTGGCTATAATGGTCACTGAATATTTTTGAAAGGCCAACATTTTTATTTAATTGTCTTTTTGTGTTAGTTATTGGGAAAGACAAACCCCACCTGAGAAAGACAAACCCCACTTTTCCTTTGTTAAACATTCAGGTTTGAGGTTCAATAAAATTTGGTTTGACTGAGAGCATTGTGTTTGTTCAACAATAATATTAATCATGAGGAATACAATTTGCCTAATAATAGTGCACACAGTATACACACAATACCCCATAAAACATGTTTTAAGAAACGTTAGCGAATGTATTGAAAATGAAATACAGAAGTATCTCATTTGCATAAATATTCTGAGTCAATACTTTGTAGAAGCACCTTTGGTGGCAATTACAGTTTTGGGTGTGTCTATACCAGCTTTGCACATCTGGATTTGGGGATTTCTCCCATTCTTCCTTGCAGATTTTCTCAAGCTCTGCTAAGTTAGGTGGGCTTTGGCTGGGCCACTCAATGATTTGAATGGCCCAGCCAAAGCCCATCTATCTGAAGCCATTCCAGTATTGCTTTGGCTGTATGCTTGGGGTCATTGTCCTGTTGGAACGTAAGTCTTCGCCCCCAGTCTAAAGTTGTTTGCACTCTTAAGCAGGTTCTCATCAAGGATTTAGCTGTATTTGGCTCCATTCCAAACCATCTCAATTGGGTTGAGGTCGAGTGATTGTGGAGGCCAGGTCATCTGATGCAGCACTCCATCACTCTCCTTCTTGGTCAAATAGCTCTTACATACCCTGGAGGTGTGTTTTGGGTCCTTGTCCTGTCAAAAAACAAATGATAGTCCCACTAAGCCCAAACCAGATGGGATGGCATAACGCTGCAGAATGCTGTGGTAGCCATGCTGGTTAAGTGTGCCTTGAATTCTAAATAAATCACTGACAGTGTCACCAGCAAAGCACTCCAACACCATCACACCATCTCCTCCATGTTTCACGGTGGGAACCACACATGCGGAGATAATCCGTTCACCTACTCTGCGTCAGACACAGCGGTTGGAAACAAAAATCAAATATTTTGACTCATCAGACTAAAGGACAGATTTCCACCGGTCTAATGTCTAATGCTCATGTTTCTTGGCCCAAGCAAGTCTCTTCTTATCGGTGTCCTTTAGTAGTGGTTTCTTTGTAGAAATTTGACCATGAAGGCCTGATTCATGCAGTTTCTTCTGAACAGTTGATGTTGAGATGTGTCTGTTACTCAAACTCTGTGAGGTGCAATCTGAGGTGCAGTTAATTGCCCATTTCTGAGGCTGGTAACTTTAATGAACTTATCCTCTGCAGCAGAGGTAAGTCTGGGTTTTCCTTTCCTCTGGCGGTCATCATGAGAGCCAGTTTCATCATAGCGCTTTATGATTTTTGCAACTGCACTTTTTTTTACATTTTTGAAATTTGACTGACCTGCATATCTTAAAGTAATGATGGACTGTCATTTCTCTTTGCTTATTTGAGGTTTTCTTGCCATAATATGGATTTGGTGTTTTACCAAATAGGGCTATCTTCTGTATACCAACCCCATACCTTGTCACAACACAACTGATTGGCTCAAACATATTAAGAAGGAAAGAAATTCCACAAATTAACTTTTAACAAGGCACACCTGTTAATTGAAATGCATTCCAGGTGAATATAGCATTAAGATGTCATCAAGGCAAAGGGTGGCTACTATGAAGAATCTCAAATATAAAATACATTTTGATTTTGTCACGCCCTGACCTGAGAGAGACGTTTTATTTCCTCTATTTTGGTTAGGTCAGGGTGTGATGTGGGGTGGGCCTTCTATGTCATGTATTTCTTTGTGTTTGGCCGAGTATGGTTCCTAATCAGAGGCAGCTGTCTATCGTTGTCTCTGATTAGGAATCATACTTAGGCAGCCTTTTCCCCACCTGTAGTTGTGGGTAATTATTCTTTCTGTGAGTGTTTTGTGTGCGCCTCAGTTGCGGCACGTTCATTTCTGTTTATCCTGTTTATTGTTTTGTTCGGTTTCACGTAAAATAAAGGATGTGGAATTACCAGCACTCTGCGCCTTGGCTTATTTATGACAGGGAGTTCGAAGATAGCGATAGTGACAGAATTACCCACCACAAGAAAGCCAAGCAGTGTGCGCTTACTGGGAAGACGAGCTGGACCGGGGAGAATCAACATCGACGGAAGCACGAGAGGCACCCCCAAAAAATAATTGGGGGGGGGGGGGCACACGGGGAGATTGGCAGAGTCAGGGTGGAGACGTGAGCCAACTCCCCTTGCTTACCGTGGGGAAAGTAGGACTGGTCAGGCACCGTGTTATGCGGTGATTCGCACGGTGTCGCCAGTGCGCCTGCACAGCCCAGTTCGTCCTGTGCCCGCGCCCCGCACTTCCCGGGCTAAAGTAAGCGTACAGCCAGGACGGGTTGTGCCAGCCCTAAGCTCCAGACCTCCAGCGCGCCTCCACGGCCCAGTATATCCTGCGCCAGTTCTACGCACTGTGTCGCCAGTGCGCCTGCACAGCCCAGTTCATCCTGTGCCCGCGCCCCGCATTTGCCGGGCTAAAGTAAGCGTACAGCCAGGACGGGTTGTGCCAGTCCTAAGCTCCAGACCTCCAATGCGCCTTCACGGCCCAGTATACCCTGTGCCTGCTCTGCGCACCCAGTCTCTAGTGCATCTCCCCAGTCCGGTGAGACCTGTTCCGGCTCCACGTAAGAAGCCTCCAGTGATGATCCATGGTCCGAAGCGTCCAGTGATGATCCATGGCCCGGAGCCTGTAGGGATGATCCATGGCACGAAGCCTCCAGTGATAATCCATGGCCCGGAGACTCAAGTGATAATCCATGGCAAGAAGCCTGTAGGGATGATCCATGGCAAGAAGCCTGTAGGGATGATCCATGGCACGAAGCCTCCAGTGGTAATCCATGTCCCGGAGCCTGTAGGGATGATCCATGGCACGAAGCCTCCAGTGATAATCCATGGCGCGGAGCCTGTAGCGACGATCCACGGCACGGAGCCTGCAGCGACGGTCCCCGGTCCGGAACCTCCCGAGACGGCCTGCAGTCCGGAGCCTCCCGAGACGGCCTGCAGTCCGGAGCCTCCCGAGACGGCCTGCAGTCCGGAGCCTCCCGAGACGGCCTGCAGTCCGGAGCCTGCCGAGACGGCCTGCAGTCCGGAGCCTCCCGAGACGGCCTGCAGTCCGGAGCCTCCCGAGACGGCCTGCAGTCCGGTGTCTTCAGCGACGGTCTGCAGTCCGGAGTCTTCAGCGACGGTCTGCAGTCCGGAGTCTTCAGCGACGGTCTGCAGTCCGGAGTCTTCAGCGGCGGTCTGCAGTCCGGAGTCTTCAGCGGCGGTCTGCAGTCCGGAGTCTTCAGCGGCGGTCTGCAGTCCGGAACCTCCAGCGGCGGTCTGCAGTCCAGAACCTCCAGCGATGATCCTCGGTCCGGTTCCTTTGACGATCCACGGTTCGGAGCTTCCGGCGAAGATCCACGGTCTGGTTCGATCAGCGGGCGGAGTGGGGGCTACGCCCCGAACCGGAGCCGCCACCATGGGTAGATGCCCACCCGGACCCTCCCCTATAGGTTCAGGTTTGCAGCCGGGAGTCCGCACCTTTGGGGGGGGGGGGTACTGTCACGCCCTGACCTGAGAGAGACGTTTTATTTCCCCTATTTTGGTTAGGTCAGGGTGTGATGTGGGGTGGGCCTTCTATGTCATGTATTTCTTTGTGTTTGGCCGAGTATGGTTCCTAATCAGAGGCAGCTGTCTATCGTTGTCTCTGATTAGGAATCATACTTAGGCAGCCTTTTCCCCACCTGTAGTTGTGGATAATTATTCTTTCTGTGAGTGTTTTGTGTGCGCCTCAGTTGCGTCACGTTCATTTCTGTTTATCCTGTTTATTGTTTTGTTTGGTTTCACGTAAAATAAAGGATGTGGAATTACCGGCACGCTGCACCTTAGCTTATTTATGACAGGGAGTTTGAGGACAGTGAACGTGACAGATTTGATAAACACGTTTTTGGTTACTACATGATTTCATATGTTATTTCATAGTTCTGATGTCTTCACTACTATTCTACAATGGAGAAAATAGTAAAAAATAAAGAAAAACCTTGGAATGAGAAGGTGTGTCCAAACTTTTGACTGGTACTGTATGTAAATAAAATATTCCTGTATTTAATTTTCAATAAATGTGCAAACATTTCTAAAAACATATCGATGGGTACATTTTTTTTATATTTAATCAATTTTGAATTCAGGCTGTAACACAACAAAATGTGGAATAAGTAAAGGGGTATGAATACTTTCTGAATGCACTATATATATACAACACTGGCATTTAAACAGACAGCCCTATATTGCAAAAGTAATACCACCATTGTTTTCTCACATCTGTAATTTCAAATATATTTCATAAAAAAATATAGCTAATAATAATCCCTGAGCTTGCTGAACTGATTTGTCCCCTATGGCAGCCAGAAATTATACTAAGGGAGTCAGCACAACTCTCACATTACATATTATCTTACAGTGACAGCTTAACTGGGTGACTAATCGAAGGGTAGAACCTAATACAGGGGAAATGTGGATATTTGACCCCCTCTGAAAGATCCAATTTCACCCACACACACACATTCAATGTTCCATATCTAAAATGCAATTTTTAGCTAAGACCCAGCGAAATGGGGCAAGGTGAAAGCAAGGTCTATTTTTGGCATTGTTGATGCTATTCTTCAGCACAACTTTGACTTTGCTGCCCGCCCCATTGGGCCAAACACGGAAATTACCAAGGTGAATGGGTTTTCCAAATATAGCTACAGAATGCTCAAGGGGACACAATTCATAGTGTGAAGGTTTGGAGTGAAATGTAAAACTCACAGCAAGACAACAACACTATCTCTATCTCTCTCACCGACACACACTCCCTGAGTGGGTCACTATACAATGTACAGAATGTTCAGAAGCTATTCCGCCACATCGTCAGTGTCCTATTATTGAGCCATGTAGAAAATCAATGGTCTGCAATAGCAGATGTACAGCATATATAAACGTATGTAAAATGTATATCACAATACATGTTAAATGCATCAGAAGATTGATTTAATGTACTTCATAATACATTCTGAAATACATGAAAGAATGTATTTAAGAAAATATGTATTTTCAATATATGTGGTAAATACATTTTTAAATGTATTTGGACAAATCATATTTTCACAAAATTATGACTATTCTTAACAATGACAGTAGGCTCTTTGGTATCACAAGCACAGTCTCAATAAGACTACAGAACAGGCAGTGTAGAAGCTTAACCTTAAATCAAAGAACACAACATAAGACATTAACTGGCATTACAATTCGAAGGTCTCAGGTGGTCTTCTCAAACAGCTCTTAAAGGTCATGAACAGTCGAAGATCTTTGGATGAAACCAGATGAAAGGATGATGACCAAGGTATGAAAAATTACTGTTGCTTGTACATTGATCAAGTTTGATGATAAAGTTACTGGTCCCCTCCCCCATGTCAAAGACTTAGATTCAGGAGGCAGGATTATTAAGGGGATATGGTGACATCACCCTACCTCTCATTTGAATACATCAATGGTAACATGATATTCTCTTACCTAATTTAAATAAGTACCGCCTTGTAACCAACATCGGAGAAGGCCAGTTTGCATAGGGGCTTGGTTTATATAGCTAGATATCTACTCTACTGGTGCCAAAATTTGACTGTAGGTGTCAGCAAATATAATTAAAAGTTTACACTATTCATCTATGGCAAAGATGCATATATTTTTACATCTCCCCTTTCATTTGTGTCTGGTGTTAGCTAGTTACTGGCTAGCTAGGTCTTCAGCCAGCATGGAACAAAAGGGGGGAAGGGTCATTCAAAATTGTGACGGAGTTGTCATGTCAACACCTCCGTCAGTGCTGCTGTGAACCTCATCACAAGAGGCATGCGAAACAGGAGCTGTATAATTTATTTTTACATCATTGATGCAACTTCAATGTGGTTTGAGTTGCTTTGTGTATCACCAAATTAGCTTGAGATGATTTTACTGCATCCAAGTTTCTTGACATAGGCTTTTCAAAGAGGTGTCAGTCAAGGTGAGCTCATGAATATAACCTCCCAATCCACTCAGGCTGTTTTGTTTTCAAACTTCCTGGTAGTTTGCCATCAAATTTTGAGCATTTTTAAATGTATTTAACTAGGCAAGTCAGTTAAGAACAAATTCTTATTTTCAATGACAGCAGGTTAACTGCCTTGTTCAGGAGCAGAACAACAGATTTGTACCTTGTCAGCTCAGGGATTTGAACTTGCAACCTTTCAGTTACTAGTCCAACACTCTAACCACTAGGCTACCCATTACTATCCCCAAAAATATTATGGGTGATATTTTATTCACCCTATACAGACTATTTTACATGGGAATCATAATCTGTTTGGGACCTTTAAACTAAAAGGGCATTATCATAATTTTATAATTTTCACAATTTCACACTATTATTCCAGCCTCACAGTGTGGATATATTTATAAAACACAGGGAAATCTAGTTTTTGGGCCTTCAACAATTTTTGTGAAACATGCATTTAATTGCCCCTCTCTGTTGCACACAACAAGGTTCCATTCCCCCTGTCACAAGGGGATTCATGGCTGATTTAACTAACTTGTAATTAGCAGTTGGAGGGCCAATCAGGGATTTTTCCCAGATGTGGTAAATTCCCACATCCCACTTGGTTACGAACGCACCATAACACCGCTAACCATCCACTGTAGAGCTGTATAATACCACTCATTTGAAGCGCAAGACTTAGACCTACACTCCTAGACCGACACTTTGGCATATTGTGGAGCGTTGTATGACGTATAGTTTTTGTTTAAACAGATAACTCAAATAATTGTCTTTTTAACTGCCTAGTGCCATCACAATTAACATGATATCACTGCCAAAGTGTTGGCTTAGTGGCCCCAAAAATGATTTATATTGATCAATACGTAAAGAGTAATTTAAGAAACCGAATTAGGAACCACTGTGGCCATCCTGTAGACTAGATGTCATAGCCATGCATTTCAGGAATATTGTCAGGCATTACATGCATTTGAGCAAAGATGCAAATGTATGTCCATGTATTTGAAATACGTTTTACATGATCTTAAATATAGTGAAATGTATTTTTTTCCATATGGGCACTGAGAGAACTAAAAGGATAAACAACAAAAGTCTAATGAAAAGGAATGGAAGTAGGCCTAGTATTTTCAGAGCAAAATGTTTTGTTAAGACTTAATGAGAAAGACAAAACATACATTCAGGCGCTAACTAAGCAAAGTCATCATAGGAGAAGAAACACCCTTAGGCCAAATAAACTTCAAAATGGCTGCCATGTCCCTTTGCTCCTGTGCTAAATTGAACATTGAAAAACCTGAGGTCCTCAAGCTGCAGCTGCACTGATTAAAATGTGTTACTGAAGTGCTTCTGACATGTCTCAACAGGACAGAATTTACTACTACTGTTGAAAATGTGAAAAACACTAACATACTACTAGGCTACATTCTAAGTCTGAATCTATCGGTTGCTATGAGCCTAGTAATGATGAGTGCACTGTTATTTTCCCGTGCTAAATTAAAGAGAAAAGAGGTAAAGACGTCATGGTTTTGAGTCACGGAGTTACACGTAATACAAACAAGACCAAGACCATCCTTACCTTCCTATAAAGAAAACAGTGTAGCATAGAGTTCTCTTCAATCAAATCAAATAACATTTTATTGGTCACATACACATTGTTAGCAGATGTTAATGCGAGTGCAGAGAAATGCTTGTGCTTCTAGTTTTGACCATGCAGTAATATCTAACAAGTAATCTAACAAATTCCCAACAACTACCTTATACACACAAATACACACAAATGTAAAGGGATGAATAAGAATATGTACATATAAATATATGGATGAGCGACATAGGCAAGACGCAGTAGATGGTGTAGAATACAGTATATACATATGAGATGAGTAATGTAGGATATGTAAACATTATTAAAGTGGCATTATTTAAAGTGACAAGTAATACCTATATGTAAACATGATTAAAGTGGCGTTGTTTAAAGTGACTAGTGATACCTTTAATAAGTCAATTTATTGTGGCCAGAGATTTGAGTCTGTATGTTGGCAGCAGCCTCTCAATGTTAGTGATGGCTGTTTAACAGTCTAATGGCCTTAATTAAGATAGAAGCTGTTTTTCAGTCTCTCTGTCCTAGCTTTGATGCACCTGTACTGACCTCGCCTTCTGGATGATAGCGGGGTGAACAGGCAGTGGCTCAGGTGGTTGTTGTCCTTGATGATCTTTTTGGCCTTCCTGTGACATCGGGTGCTGTAGATGTCCTGGAGGGCAGATAATTTGCCCCCGGTGATGCGTTGTGCAGATCACTCTACCCTCTGGAGAGCCTTGCGGTTGAGGGCGGTGTAATTGCCGTACCGGCGGTGATACAGCCTGACAGGATGCTCTCGATTGTGCATCTTTAAAAGTTTGTGAGTGTTTTAGATGACAAGCCAAATTTCTTCAGCCTCCTGAGGTTGAAGAGGCACTGTTGCGCCTTCTTCACCACGCTGTCTGTGTGGTTGGACCATTTCAGTTTGTCTGTGATGTGTACGCCGAGGAACTTAAAACTTCCACCTTCTCCACTACTGTCCCGTTGATGTGGATGGGGAGGTGCTCCCTCTCCATTTCATTTTTAAATCTAAATGACGGTTGACTCAACTAGGGATTAAAACATCACATCCTTCCCTCAGGACAAAACTACACACACACAGCATTCGAGTATTAGAGTAGGCGAGAGATCTGCAGAGGGAGGGGAAAAAACATCTTCTCTGGACCTGGGAGGACACAGTCCTTTAAACCACCCCCTTCTGTCCTGATTCGTCCACGCAAAAACACACACATATACACACACTCATTCACACACACTGGCGTAGGATGTTCAAGTCGTATAGGGACTGATAAAAAACAGTGGGGTGGAAAGGATAGGGACATACATGTGTGTCATGCCATACCCTGTGTCCCACGCCTAAACACCTTCTGAAATATGTTATTAGTTTCCTTCTCTTTTAAAAAAATACAATAAAATCTGCTGTCAAAAATACCTGTAGGCCTAATCTTAAATGGCCCAAGTGGGTTTGTGGCTTGCACCAACCATATGTTCCTTCTAAAGCCACCTCATTCACATATCTGTGAAGAACAACAGGGTGATTCTCATGAAACCAGTTTTAAAAGGTCTGTAGCAAATTATTGTTACAAAACCATGATGCATCTGCAAAAATAAACCACAGGGTTTGTACAGACAGGTCAAATTCAAGGACTGTCAAGTACTTTTCCAAGCACTAAAATGTATTTTCAAGGCCAATCAATTTGTAATAGTTCCTATTATGCAATTGTTTCAAGTCGCCAACAGATGACAGTATATCACCACAACCTCTTGAAAAAAATGACAAACTTACTATTCATCATTACCTACTCAATAATACGTGTTTCACTACTTATTTACTACATACATGAGTGGTCAGGACTGATGATGTTGACTGATTTCCTTATATGAACAGTAACTCAGTAAAATCTTTGAAATTGTTGCATCTTGCATTTACAGTTGAAGTCAGAAGTTTACATACATTTAGGTTGGAGTCATTAAAACTCGTTTTTCAACCACTCCACAAATGATAGTTTTGGCAAGTCGGTTAGGACATCTACTTTGTGCATGACACAAGTCATTTTTCCAACAATTGTTTACAGACAAATTATTTCACTTATAATTCACTGCATCACAATTCCAGTGGGTCAGAAAAGTACATACACTAAGTTGACTGTGCCTTTTAAACAGCTTGGAACATTCCAGAAAATGATGTGATGGCTTTAGAAGCTTCTGATAGGCTAATTGACATCATTGTAGTCAATTGGAGGTGTACCTGTGGATGTATTTCAAGGCCTACCTTCAAACTCAGTGCCTCTTTGCTTGACATCATGGGAAAATCAAAAGAAATCAGCCAAGACCTCAGAAACAAAATGGTAGACCTCCACAAGTCTGGTTCATCCTTGGGAGCAATTTCCAAATGCCTGAAGGTACCACGTTCATCTGTACAAACAATAGTACGCAAGTATATACACCATGGGACCACGCAGTCGTCATACCGCTCAGGAAGAAGACGCGTTCTGTCTCCTAGAGATGAACGTACTTTGGTGCGAGAAGTGCAAATCAATCCCAGAACAACAGCAAAAGACCTTGTGAAGATGCTGGAGGAAACAGGTACAAAATCATCTATATCCACAGTAAAACAAGTCCTATATCGACATAACCTGAAAGGCCGCTCAGCAAGGAAGAGGCCACCGCTCCAAAACTGCCATAAAAAAGCCAGACTACGGTTTGCAACTGCACATGGGGACAAAGATTGCATTTTTGGAGAAATGTCCTCTGGTCTGATGAAACAAAAAAATAACTGTTTGGCCATCGTTATGTTTGGAGGAAAAAGGTGGGGGCTTGCAAGCCGAAGAACACCATCCCAACCGTGAAGCATGGGATTGGCAGCATCATGTTGTGGGGATGCTTTGCTGCAAGGGGGACTGGTGCACTTCACAAAATAGATGGCATCATGAGGTAGGAAAATTATGTGGATATATTGAAGCAACATCTCAAGACATCAGTCAGGTGGTCGCTTGGTCGCAAATGGGTCTTCCAAATGGACAATGACCCCAAGCATACTTCCAAAGTTGTGGAAAAATGGCTTAAGGACAACAAAGTCAAGCTATTGGAGTGGCCATCACAAAGCCCTGACCTCAGTCCCATAGAAAATTTGTGGTCAGAACTGAAAAAGCGTGTGCGAGCAAGGAGGCCTACAAACCTAACTCAGTTACACCAGCTCTGTCAGGAGGAATGGGCCAAAATTCACCCAACCTATTGTGGGAAGCTTGTGGAAGGCTACCCAAAATGTTTGACCCAAGTTAAACAATTTAAAGGCAATGCTATCAAATACTAATTGAGTGTATGTAAACTTCTGACCCACTGGGAATGTGATGAAAGAAATAAAAGCTGAAATAAATAATTCTCTCAACTATTATTCTGACATTTCACATTCTTAAAATAAAGTGGTGATCCTAACTAACCTAAAACAGGGAGTTTTTACTAGGATTAAATGTCAGGAATTGTGAAAAACTGAGTTTAAATATATTTGGCTAAGGTGTACGTAAACTTCCAACTTCAACTGTATATTTTTGTTCAGTGTACATAATATTAAGTTGTCTTTATATTTAAATTGTCTTTATACTGTATTTCACTCAATTTTAGGTCCCACGGGCTGTTCCAACACATAATGACATGAACGTGAATTCTGACAGTGTAAAAGGCCCTTAGTTGACTCTTAAATGGTGTATTCTATACCCATTTGAAGAGAAACAAGTTATTAATGTGTTTGAAAAGATTAAAAACTCTATCAGGGTACCCTATTTAAATATTAGGAGACCCCACATGGGTCCAGGACCCCAAGTTTGGGAACCACTGTACTACCTGCTTGCTCAATGCTTCCTCTCTGTGTATCTCTTTTGCCTCCTTCATTGCAGCCTGACTCACCACTGTCTGTCTCACTACTCTCTATAAAGAAAAAGTATTTTGTTATGAGAACTTACAGTAGCCCATATTTTGATTATAGTTAGCTTAATTTCAGTCAATTGCTTCTGCTGAGGTCAGGCTCCGTTCAACGTTAGCTTCTAACTTCATCCTTCTAGTCAGCTAGTTATAGCTAGCTACCTAGCTAATAGCCAGAGCCATTGAGCTACCTAGCTAGCTAGACATCTGGCTGAAATATCAGCTACTATTTACCAATTGTACACTCATTCTCCGAGAGTCAGAGGGAGTTTGTTTGGGGGATGTCTGTTGACACTGCAGGAGTCGAGGGACGTTAAAAGAACTCTCACTGTCAGTGGCGTCTCTCTGCTACTTGCCACTGTAGGTCTGAGCTGAGGTAGTTTGTTTCCCATTGGACAAAGTGGTGACTGAATGCGCTAATAACACGGCAAATCTGGGGGGAACAGGCGAACATAGCGAGTATACATGAATCATTCATGATTCTACTCGTTCGCAGAGGTATGCGCGATTAGAACTCAGATCAAGAAGCCTTCTGAGCGTTGATCAATGCAATAATAAGTGAGTAAATGATCATTAACAAAATAAAAAGGTTGAGTAAACGGTATTTCACAAATAAAAAGCTGCATTTACCCTCCACTACATCCCTGGCTGGTTCTGGCAAAACCCATTCATAAACATCAATATCCTGCCAGGCAGGATCGAATCTACATGTGCCCGGCCTTTTAGCTATCGATGTAACGTTTGGCGACGCCTAATCAGTCACTTCTGTACCTGCCTGGCTGAGTGGCAGTGTGGGTGGAATGAGCGAGCTCGCCTGGCAACCAGAACGAGTAACAAGTGAGGAAATAAAACTTGGTAGTCTGCCTAGAAATTAATTCGCAAGACCAATACATTTTTCAAATATTTTTCATATTAACATATTTGATGACTTTTGCTTCTCCTCCCGTTTTAATTCAAGTACTTTTAAAGTACCAACTTGAGAAAATGTCAGATTTCAAGGTTTCCAAATTCAAGTACTTTGAGCACCTCAAGCACCTTGTGCGAACCCTCAACTATCATTCGGAGGACGAAAATATCTAGCTTTTGGGAAAGTTTCTTATTTTAAATTAGGGATGCACGATATATCGGTGACCATACCGGAATCAGACGATATTAGCTAAAAATGCCAACATCGGTATCGGCCCGGTGTCTAGTTTAATGGCGAAGTGCAAAACCGATGTCAAAGCTGATGTGCATACCTATATAACGTAGGTACATGACGTAATGACGCCACGTAAAATTTTGTGCTACACGTGCAACTCAGCATTCCTAACCTAGCCCACAATGTCTGCTGTGTGGATCGAGCAGTCAACAAGTCGAGCAGTCATTTGAAAGAGTAAGAACATTTCAACTCAATGGCGAAATCCATTAACGCCAAGATAATGGAATTCATTGCCCTTGACAATCAACCGTTCTCTATCGTGGGTGATGTTGGCTTTCGCAGACTGGTCGATCACCGGTACACACTACTAAGTGCGCTATTTTTCAGATGTTCCCCTACTGGAGTTACACAGTACAATAGCGTCACTGTTATTAGCTTCACGACTGACATTTGGATCAGCGATATCAGCCCCATGAGTATGCTGAGTCTAACAAGCACAGTGGGTCGTCGAAGATTTCGTACTGAGGAAAGTCGCATTGCATGCTCATGAATATGCTGGTTGTCATACCGCTGCTGCCATTTCAATGGCAACTTGGAAACATGAACACACTAGCTAGCTCCATTCGAACAACTGACTCGAGAAATAAGCTTATCAGTCAGTTAAGAGCAAATTCTTATTTACAATGACGACCTACCCCGACCAAATCCGGACGACGCTGGGCCAATTGTGCGCCGCACTATGGGACTCCCAATCACGGCTGGATGTGATACAGCCTAGATTCGAAACAGGGACTGTGGTAACGCCTCTTGCACTGAGATGCAGTGCCTTAGATCGCTGTGTCTATGTGTGTGTGTTAACTATACTGCTCAAAAAAATAAAGGGAACACTTAAACAACACAATGTAACTCCAAGTCAATCACACTTCTGTGAAATCAAACTGTCCACTTAGGAAGCAACACTGATTGACAATAAATTCCACATGCTGTTGTGCAAATGGAATAGACAACAGGTGGAAATTATAGGCAATTAGCAAGACACCCCCAATAAAGGAGTGGTTCTGCAGGTGGTAACCACAGACCACTTCTCAGTTCCTATGCTTCCTGGCTGATGTTTTGGTCACTTTTGAATGCTGGCGGTGCTTTCACTCTAGTGGTAGCATGAGATGGAGTCTACAACCCACACAGGTGGCTCAGGTAGTGCAGCTCATCCAGGATGGCACATCAATGCGAGCTGTGGCAAGAAGGTTTGCTGTGTCTGTCAGCGTAGTGTCCAGAGCATGGAGGCGCTACCAGGAGACAGGCCAGTACATCAGGAGACGTGGAGGAGGCCGTAGGAGGGCAACAACCCAGCAGCAGGACCGCTACCTCCGCCTTTGTGCAAGGAGGAGCACTGCCAGAGCCCTGCAAAATGACCTCCAGCAGGCCACAAATGTGCATGTGTCTGCTCAAACGGTCAGAAACAGACTCCATGAGGGTGGTATGAAGGCCCGACGTCCACAGGTGGGGGTTGTGCTTACAGCCCAACACCGTGCAGGACGTTTGGCATTTGCCAGAGAACACCAAGATTGGCAAATTCGTGACTGGCGCCCTGTGCTCTTCACAGATAAAAGCAGGTTCACACTGAGCACATGTGACAGACGTGACAGTCTGGAGACGCCGTGGAGAACGTTCTGCTGCCTGCAACATCCTCCAGCATGACCGGTTTGGCGGTGGGTCAGTCATGGTGTGGGGTGGCATTTCTTTGGGGGGCCGCACAGCCCTCCATGTGCTTGCCAGAGGTGGCCTGACTGCCATTAGGTACCGAGATGAGATCCTCAGACCCCTTGTGAGACCATATGCTGGTGCGGTTGGCCCTGGGTTCCTCCTAATGCAAGACAATGCTAGACCACATGTGGCTGGAGTGTGTCAGCAGTTCCTGCAAGAGGAAGGCATTGATGCTATGGACTGGCCCGCCCGTTCCCCAGACCTGAATCCAATTGAGCACATCTGGGACATCATGTCTCGCTCCATCCACCAACGCCACGTTGCACCACAGACTGTCCAGGAGTTGGCGGATGCTTTAGTCCAGGTCTGGGAGGAGATCCCTCAGGAGACCATCCGCCACCTCATCAGGAGCATGCCCAGGCGTTGTAGGGAGGACATACAGGCACGTGGAGGCCACACACACTACTGAGCCTCATTTTGACTTGTTTTATGGACATTACATCAAAGTTGGATCAGCCTGTAGTCTGGTTTTCCACTTTAATTTTGAGTGTGACTCCAAATCCAGACCTCCATGGGTTGATAAATTGGATTTCCATTGATTTTTTTATGTGATTTTGTTGTCAGCACATTCATCTATGTAAAAAAGTATTTAATAAGATTATTTCATTCATTCAGATCTAGGATGTGTTATTTTAGTGTTCCCTTTATTTTTTTGAGCAGTGTATTTAACTGTACTAGAATGCTTAAAAGGCCGCTAAAATTTTAAATATCGGTTATCGGTATCAGGTTTTTTGGCAAGGAAAATATTGGATATCGGTATCGGCCAAAAATGTCATATCGGTGCATCACTATTTTAAATACATTTGACATTTTCACCCCAAATTCTCTTGGGTCATTTTATATACATATTTTGTTGAAAAACCTAACTTATTTGAATAAAACACAAAATATGTTGCTGTAGTTTGTCCTTAAATCATACAAATTGTATACTAGTTCAAGTTTACATTAATCTATAATATTTATTATGTACAAACACAGTGTCTGTGGACATTACTGTAACACTTTTTCAAGTTCCTTATAAAAACTCCAATCAGCTTTTAAATAAAGTTGTATTCACCCATGATGCATTATCTAGAGGAGTAGTCCTTAGATGAGCACAAGTTAAGTTAATTTATTTGTTTATATGCCTTCAGAATTAGGATTTTATTCTCAAACACCCCATTTACCCCATTTTATAATAATTGTATAACTTAACTTGAAAGTGTTATGTTTAACTCAGGCCTTTTCATTAGGGGAGCAATGTAAAAAAAAATATTGAAATATTGATTTGTTTATACATTTTTTGAGATTTCCAACTCTGTTATGGTAATGAGAATCTTGTGAAAATGTTGGTAAAATAATTATGAAATAGATACTGATCCGTTGTACAAAACAAATTCATCAGTGATTGAATCATCTCTAACCAATCAGCGTATCAAATATTGATAATGTCGTCATGTAGTCCGGCTCTGGCCCAACCCATCGGCTTCTGGGACCAATCAGAATGGTCAGAATGTGTTTGCATTCTACAGGAGTCAGGGAGGAAAACAAATCCAGACTCATCATGGAGAAGAAACGCTAGTGGGCATGGCGTTTAGCCAGAAGCAATTGGATGGGTTGTCAGGCTAGCAGTCCTCCTGCGGGTAGGTAAAGTCCCACCCCGCTTTACTACCCATCCATCTGCCTGCTGTGCTGAACCTGTACCCACCATCCACCCGAGGGGATATGGAAGTCATGTTCAGTATCCCACCAACATGCACTTTAAACAATCTGTAGTTTTATCTGTTACTACTGTAGGGGTCGGGGCAAAGCAGTCAAGCCGGTCAAACTACAGCTATACCTATTACCCTTTGCCTATTTGAGACGCGACCTCATAGGGTGTGGTTAAAATAGGTGTTTCCAGAAGACTATGTGTACACAGTGGGAAGATAATGTGGACTTCTGGGGCCTGGGCTCTGCTATTACATACGGAGGCTCTGCTTAGCAACAGCTATGGTACTGATGGGTCTCATTATTCCTCCTCCACCAAACTTTACAGTTGGCACTATGCATCCAGGCAGGTAGCGTTCTCCTGTCATCCGCCAAATCCAGATTTGTCGGACTGCCAGATGGTGAAGAGTGATTCATCACTCTAGAGAACGCATTTCCACTGATCCAGAATCCAATGGTGGCGAGCTTTAGACTACTCCAGACGAATTTGGAACTTAGTAGTGAGTGTTACAACCGAGGACAGACGATTTTTACTCGCTACGTGCTTCAGCACTCGACGGTCCCGTTCTGTGAGCTTGTGTGGCCTATCACTTCGCGGCTGAGCCGTTGTTGCTCCTAGACGTTTCCACTTCACAATTACAGTTGACCAGGGCAGCTCTAGCAGTGCAGAAATTTGACGAACTGACTTGTTGGAAAGGTGGCATCCTATGACGGTGCTACGTTGAAAGTCACTGAGCTCTTCAATAAGGCCATTCCACTGGCAATGTTTGTCTATGGAGATTGCATGGCTGTGTACTCGATTTTATACACCTGTCAGCAACGAGCGTGTCTGATATAGCCAAATCCACTAATTTGAAGGGATGTCCACATACTTTTGTATATATAGTGTATGTGTGTATGCTATACAGTATTGTTGTGAATGTCATGTTAATAGGCACAATATCAATCATCACATTATCAAATCTGCCAGTAAAGGTCTCTCTGACCTTTAAATGGAAAGATAGCGAATCATCTTCGGATGAAACCGTCTTCAGACAGTGTTATCGGGGTTAGCGTTCTTTTTGTTTGAAATAACTTGGTCAATACTAAGCAATAACTCGTACTAAAATCAAACATATTGACAGACTGCACATATTAAAACATTTTATATGGCCTAACACAGAGATGGTATTTTCTTGAGGGCAAGCCTAGTTATTCCACATGTGTTCCACTAGCAAGAAAATCACTCTGACCTTTTAAAGGAAACTCATTTACAGAGATGTTCAGTATATCAGAGGTGAATAAGGGAGATAAAGGAGCCCTTTTTAATCAACTAGCCAACATGTAGACTGTAGACCCAGCTTAGGACCAATGAACTATAGTTTCTCTGCAGAGTAGGCTAAATCACAGCCCAGCATTGGCCAATTTGTCATTTCACCCATCTATTGATCTTTCCCTGCCAATTGTCACATCTCAACAGAGCCTTAAATACGTGTTTTTCTTTCTTCAGCTTGAGATATTACAGTTTGTTGGAGATTTACAGAGAGCTGTGTGGTTGGGGTGGGGGGATGCTTTGCCTGGCTCTCTCTTCACTCCAGAGCAGTCATGGAGAGGTCATGGTTATCAGTTGAAAGGAAGAATTACACAGGGACTGGGACAGATTGGCTGTCTTCTGACTTTTAATCACTGCCAAAGACATTTATTTCACTCAACCCCTCGCTCTCTCTGATGGGTGGTTTAAGCCTGAATCTGAAAGTGTCGATCAAAAGAGAGACTGCGTATGAGGGAAAGTTGTAGAAAAGCATTCTTTCGTGAGCCTTCCAAAACAAGCTGGCAAGGGACAGAGTCAGAGTCATGAAAGTTAGACAAAAACCCTACCGTTGTTAGGCTAAATCTTCAGGCTTATGTCATCAGTTTAGTCACACAACTACCATCCTGATTGATATGATTCACTGGCACACAATTTAGAACTGTTGACCAGAAGGACCATACCATACCTCCCAGTATTAGGCTAGTGACTGTTTAAGCATTTTCCCCACTACTTGATAGCTAATGGTACATGAGAAAACATTAAAATGTTCCTAAATATAGCATGAGTGTACCAAGTTTCATGATTTTATGCGAAAGTGCACAAGTGCACAACAGTTTTGGGCTTTTATCCGCTGGACTACCAGTTCCCACTGAGTTAAAGATGGGCAGTGTAACTGTCTGACATGAGATCCGTCTGAAGGGGCACTCACCATGGGGCACCGGTCGTGGTGAGTAGCCCTGACAAATGTAGGATTTAGGCCCTTACACAGGACAGGTGGCGCCCCCATCTGTGCCCAAGTCCACCCCCCCCACCCCCCACCCCCCCCCCCCCCCCCACCCCCCACCCCGTCACCTCATTCCACAGCGACATCATGCCCTCTAGAGCTTTGACTGGGAAACGCAAAGCATCATGGGATAACTTGAGCGTATGCAGAGCAGACGCCCTCTCAGCCATCATCATCAGGGAGCACGGTGAACATACGCATTTCGTAGACTCAATGTCTTAATGAGTAACATACTATGTTAGAAAGGTAAACAATGAGGCATTCTAAGATCAACAAAACATATATAAATACGTCTAGGTTTTGAAGAGCTTTCCTTGGCATCGTCATAAGTCAGAATGGTCAGATTTGATACCAAAAAAGCAAAACCTAGCCTATCTACTGGTTAATAATACGAGAGAAACATGGCAACATTTTAAAAAACATTTTTGTTTGGATTGTGGAGCTCCTGGGCTGAGTCCATCATCAGTGCTGCCATGAGTCAAATGATATTGAAGACTCCAGCTAGAGCTGCTCCACACAAATCCCGTTCCACGTGATTATTCTCAATTTCACAGCTGATGGTTTTTCCACATTGAGCTCAATCCAGCCTGAAAGAACACGCTTCTAAGACAGGAGGAGAAGCCAAGCTGTAGAATGAAGGATATGCAGGGTCATGGAGGAGAGCAGAACGAGTGCTGGGTCTATCTCTCTCCTTTCAAGCATAGAAAGACACAGGAGAGAGATGACCCAGCTGCCTTCACATCTAAAGCCCAGTAGACACACACGTAGTACACTGGAGTAATGGAGGTTCGAACACCACTTTCAATCTGGCAACCGAATGGCAGGTGAAAATGATGGTGTCACCCGAGGGAGTGGGTGGGTGGCAGGGGGAGGACCTGATGAGAGACAGCTTGGTGAGAATGATAGCCTGGTTCTGCTGCTGGAAACTCTTCCACAAATAGCAAGGAAGGACACACACCACTGCAGGAATGGTTTGATCCGATTTAGATTTGAAAGCCCTGCTGGGGTATGGAGGGTGTATCAGACCAAGGTCATTTGTAGGGGACAAGGGAAGATGAAGATAATGAAGATTATATTTTATCTTAGTAGATGAGTGGAGAGGCTGCACTTGGCTTGAGTTGCAGTTTTGTGTGCCATGGCAACACTCTCAGTAATGAGGTTAGTAGAGGTAATTTGTACATGTATACTACCGGTCAAAAGTTTTAGAACACCTACTCACTCAAAGGTTTTTCTTTATTTTTACTATTTTCTACATTGTAGAATAATAGTGAAGACTTCAAAACTATGAAATAACACATATGGAATCATGTAATAACCAAAAAAGTGTATTTTATATTTGAGATTCCTCAAATAGCCACCCTTTGCCTTGATGACAGCTTTGCACACTCTTGGCATTCTCTCAACCAGCTTCACCTGGAATTTCCAACAGTGTTGAAGGAGTTCCCACATATGCTGAAAACTTGTTGGCTGCTTTTCCTTCACTCTGAGGTCCAACTCTTCCCAAACCATCTCAATTTGGTTTATATCAGGGAATTGTGGAGGCCAGGTCATCTGATGCAGCACTCTATCACTCTCCTTCTTGGTCAAATAGCCCTTACACAGCCTTGAGGTGTGTAGGGTCATTGTTATGTTGAAGAAAAAAATGACAGTCCCACTAAGCTCAAACCAGATGGGATGGCGTTTCGCTGCAGAATGCTGTGGTAGGCATACTGGTTAAGTGTGCCTTGAATTCTAAATAAATCACAGACAGTGACACTAGCAAAGCACCAACCACACCATAACAACTCCTCCTCCATGCTTTATGGTGGGAAATACACATGCGGAGATCATCCGTTCACCCACACCGCGTCTCACAAAGACACGGTGGTTGGAACTAAAAATCTCTAATTTGGACTCCAGACCAAAGGACAGATTTCCACCGGTCTAATGTCCTTTGCTTGTGTTCTTGGCCCAAGCAAGTCTCTTCTTTTTATTGGTGTCCTTCAGTAGTGGTTTCTTTGCAGCAATTCGACCATGAAGGCCTGATTCATGCAGTCTCCTCTAAACAATTGATGTTGAGATGTGTGTTACTTGAACTCTGTGAAGCATTTATTTGGGCTGCAATTTCTGAGGCTGGTAACTCTAATGAAGGTATCCTCTGTAGCAGAGGTAAGTCTGGGTCTTCCTTTCCTTTGGCGGTCCTCATGAGAGCCAGTTTCATCATACCACTTCATGTTTTTTGTGACTGCACTTTCAAAGTTCTTGAAACATTCCGTATTGACTGACCTTCATATCTTAAAGTAATGATGGACTGTCGTTTCTCTTCGCTTATTTGAGCTGTTCTTGCCATAATATGGACTTGGTCTTTTACCAAATTGGGCTTTATTCTGTATACCACCCCTACCTTGTCACAACACAACTGATTGGCTAAAACGCATTAAGAAGGAAAGAAATTCCACAAATTAACTTTTAAGAAGGCACACCTGTTAATTGAAATGCATTCCAGGTTACTACCTCATGAAGATGGTTGAGAGAATGACAAGAGTGTGCAAAGCTGTCATCAAGGCAAAGGGTGGCTACATTGAAAAATATAAAATATATTTAGATTTATTTAACACTTTTTTGGTTACTACATGATTCCATATGTGTTATTTCATAGTTTTCACTATTATTCTGGCCATTTGATTAATTGTTCAGCAGTCTTATGGCTTGGGGGTAGAAGCTGTTAAGGAGCCTTTTGGACCTAGACTTGGCGCTCCGGGTACCGCTTACCAGGAGGAAGCAGAGAGAACACTCTATGACTTGGGTGACTGGAGTCTTTGACAATTGTTTTGGGCATTCCTCAGACACCACCTGGTATATGGGGGGCGGCAGGTAGCCTAGTGGTTAGAGCGTTGGACTGGTAACTGAAAGGTTGCAAGATTAAATCCCCGAGCTGACTAGGTAAAAATCTGTCGTTCTGCCCCTAAACAAGGCAGTTATCCCACTGTTCCTGGGCCGTCATTGAAAATAAGAATTTGTTCTTAACTGACTTGCCTAGTTAAATAAAGGTTAAAATATATTTTTTTAAATATATAGGTCCTGGATGGCAGGAAGTTTGGCCCCAGTGATGTACTGGGCCTTACGCACTACCCTCTGTAGCGCCTTACGGCCGGAAGCCGAGCAGTTACCATACCAGGCGGTGATGCAACTGGCCCTTTAGTGTCATTGAATGCCGTCACTAGTAGTCACATTCCAGTATTTTATCAACATTGATATTTTAGGAGATGCAAACCATTGTTCAGGAGCGGGACACTAATCCGGACGCTTATAAGAAATCCTGCTAACTGCCCAACCCTCTTCCTGGACATCTACCGTCCTGTGGGTTTTCAGTCCAACCCTAATTTAACACACCTGATTCTTCTAATTAGCTGCTCAAAAAGACCTTAACTAGCTGAATCAGATACGCTAAATTAGGGTTGGACTGAAAACCTACAGGACAGTAGATCTCCAGGAAGAGGGTTGGGCAGTTTGCAGGATTTCTTATAAGCGTCCGGATTAGTGTCCCGCTCCTGAACAATGGTTTGCATCTCCTAAAATATCAATGTTGATAAAATACTGGAATGTGACTACTAGTGACGGCATTCAATGACACTAAAGGGCCAGTTCCCGCAATTAGACTTTCATGCAACAACTCCTTAGTCAGAAGGGTGTAAAATAAGTGAGGACAAGTGAATGGATGGGAGCTGAGATGATGCCTAGCCCTAATCTTACCATCTGACTTTTGAGTTCCAGTCAACCCTATCCTTTACTTTCCTTTCTCTTAAGAAGTGGATAAGAAATAAAAGGTTCTAATAAATAAACCACAGATAGAAAGAGGAAACCAGGTAGTCGCTGTTTCAGATTCAGGGATTATCTATAAGAATCTTTTAAAAAATGTCTTTATTCACTATGTCACAGCTGAATATCTTTCTAATCATTCTTCCATTAGCCTATATTTTATTTCCTTAAAAAATGTATAGGTAGACTACACACTTGCTCTGAAGCAAATACTAAGTACATGGAAATAAAGGAAGGGGGGGTTTCCCGATGTGATAGTGGCTCGTTGGGCAGTCTCAAACCGTTCTCTCTTAAGTCGTAATTTTTTCCCTGAGATGTTCTTTCTTGCCCATTATCTGAGGTATCAGGGAGAGGGGGAATCTAATGGAGTTTGTAATGGCCCTATCTCAGCTCTCCTCTCTGCAAAGGAAAAGCAAGAGGAATGGCCTGATAGGCCTCATATGAGCTTTTTGTCAAATGGAAGCTCAATGAAATATTCAGCAGTGTTTCTGTAGCACTGTAGACTGTGTGTCTTCTCCACTAGCAGCCTCTGTGAAAACAGCTCAAAAGGTTATGTGAGGTGGTCTGTTGGCACCTCATATGGATTTATATGCAAATCCTTGACACCATTTGATTCTTGTAGAAATGTCAATTCTGAAAACGGTAACCTGTACCTATGTTTTTCCTGTACAACTGTGGTCCTTCCGTGGGTGGTGGAAATTCAAACTTTTAATAAAAACTTTTATTGAATACAACCACAGAATTTTACCTAATGTGTGTTACTATGTAAACTATGTAATCTACGTAAACTGAGATTCAATTGGCACATGCACATTCGCGCTGAGTTGAGCAACACAAATGAGGGAAAAGTCGGTGGTTGTATTCAATCTTTTTTTTAATTAAAAGTCTGAATTTCAGCACCTTGCGGAAGGACCACAGTTGTACACAACAAACATACAGTTGAAGTCAGAAGTTTACATACACTTAGGTTGGAGTCATTAAAACTCGTTTTTCAACCACTCCACAAATTTCTTGTAAACAAACTATAGTTTTGGCAAGTCGGTTAGGACATCTACTTTGTGCATGACACAAGTCATTTTTCCAACAATTGTTTATTTTACTTATAATTCACTGTATCACAATTCCAATGGGTCAGAAAAGTACATACACTAAGTTGACTGTGCCTTTAAACAGCTTGTAAAATTCCATAAAATGATGTCATGGCTTTAGAAGCTTCTGATAGGCTAATTGACATCATTTGAGTCAATCGGAGGTGTACCTGTGGATGAATTTCAAGGCCTACCTTCAAAATCAGTGGCGCTTTGCTTGACATCATAGGAAAATCAAAAGAAATCAGCCAAGACCTCAGAAAAAAAATGGTAGACCTCTACAAGTCTGGTTCATCCTTGGGAGCAATTTCCAAACACCTGAAGGTACCACGTTCATCTGTACAAACAATAGTACGCAAGTATAAACACCATGGGACCACGCAGCCGTCATACCGCTCAGGATGGAGACGTGTTCTGTCTCCTAGAGATGAACGTACTTTGGTGCGAAAAGTGCAAATCAATCCCAAAACAACAACAAAGGACCTTGTGAAGATGCTGGAGGAAACAGGTACAAAAAATACATTGAAGCAACATCTCAAGACATCAGTCAGGAAGTTAAAGCTTGGTCACAAATGGGTCAATTTGTGGGCAGAACTGAAAAAGCTTGTGCGAGCAAGGAGGCCTACAAATCTGACTCAGTTACACCAGCTCTGTCAGGTGGAATGGGCCAACATTCACCCAACTTATTGTGGGAAGCTTGTGGGAGGCTACCCGTTTGACCCAAGTTAAATAATTTAAGGCAATGCTACCAAATACTAATTGAGTGTATGTAAACTTCTGACCCACTGGAAATGTGATGAAATAAATAAAAGCTGAAATAAATCATTCTCTCTACTATTATTCTGACATTTCACATTCTTAAAATAAAGTGGTGATCCTAATTGACCTAAGACAGGGAATTTTTACTAGAATTAAATGTCAGGAATTGTGAAAAACTGAGTTTAAATGTATTTGGCTAAGGTGTATGTAAACTTCCGACTTCAACTGTAGGTATAGGGAAGCATTTTCAGAATTTACATTACAAGAATCGGCTGATGGTGACTTGTGTCTCAGTTGTTAGAGCATGGCGCTTGCAACGCTACGTTTGTGGAATCAATTCCCACTGGGGGCCAATACAAAAATGTATCCACTCACTACTGTAAGTCGCTCTTGAGCATCTGCTAAATGACTAAATTGTAAATGTAATGTTGTTACTAGAAAATATCAGTTATCAAAACTCAACTCTGCCTTGAGAATAGAGTTGAGCATTCCTCAGCTAACCTATAACCTGCTCTGTGGTGTGAAAATACTTTCAAGTACTACTTAAGTAGTTTGTTGGGGTATCTGCACTTTACTATTTATATTTTGTGCAAATTTTACTTTTACTTCATTACATTCCTAAAGAAAATAATGTACTTTTTACTCCATACATTTTCCCCTGACACCCAAATGTACTCATTACATTTTGAATGCTTAGCAGGACAGGAACATTTTCCAATTCATGCACTTATCAAGAGAACATCCCTGGTCATCCATCCCTACTGCATCTGACCTGGCGAACTCACTAAGCACAAATGTTTTTTTTGTAAATGATGTAAAGTCAATTAAAAATACAAGAAAATTGTGCAGTCTTGTTTGTTTAATATAAGGAATTTTAAATGTAAACTTGTACTTTTACTTTTGATACTTAAGTATATTTTAGCAATTACATTGACTTTTTAAATGTAAGTATATTTAAAACCAAATACCTTTAGACTTTTACTCAAGTAGTATTTTACTGGGTGACTTTCACTTGAGTCATGTTCTACTAAGGTATCTTTACTTTTACCCAAGTATGACAGGTACTTTGTCCACCACTGAACCTGCCTGTGTAACTACCATGTTAAAACAGAGGCATTATAGACACATAGGCTTTGTGTTATCACCAAAATAATGTTTTACTTCATAAAAACGATTCCTTATGTAATGAAATAACATTAATAATCTTTTGGAAATTAAGTAAAATGATTGTGTCAACAACGGCATTTCCAGAGTGCTACCACAGTTGCACCATAACGTTACTTGAAGTTGACAGAATTAATAACGCACCAACCACGACTCACTATTGTATCCGTTCTGACTATTCAGTTTAACAAACTTTTTTTCTAGAGAGAAGGGTAAACTAGTTTTACACGATATCATAACCCTCATGAATGTAAAAGTCGATTTAGATTCATTTCGGCGGCTAATCTACCACAGGTAGGCTAGTCTACTCGTCGATGTACTAACGGACGCGCTTTATCTTCATGCACAAAAACAATAGGCAATACGTTAGCAAAAGTATGTCATTTCTTAGTATTTAATATATTGTTCGCCTACCTGGTCTGGACTGTTTCAAAATAGCTCCGTGTTCGTTTGTACCGAACATTGCTCTACCGGTTGCGGATTGAAGTGCGCCGCTGTGTCTCACAAGAGCGCCAAAATAACCTCGCTAATGGGCGCGTGCTGCGGCACGGGTTAGCCTGGTCTCATAGACGAGACATAACAAGGTTGAACCGGTGAACGCAAGATACAATTCCATCTATTCAACTAATAGGGGGGGGGGCTCTTCATTTTTCTCAGAGCCCATGTAGGTCACACATGGTATGTGTATGTTGTTGATCATTTTTAAATGTATATTACAACTCTGTTAGCCTACTCTTAAAATTAGTAACATGTATTTGTGGACAGCTCATATAGGACAGGTGCTCTATATCTATTTGGAGGCTCATTACTTCAAGATCTATAAGATCTAGAAATAGCAATGTTAAGATTTCAATACTCAACTTCAAAACACATTATGACATTAAATAAACAGTCTCCATCTCAGTTCGGTCAAAGGAAAAACTCTGTTTATCTGTGGTCATTTTCATCCCACACAAAAATAAGGCGGCCAATTGAAGGAAAAATGTGTTGTTAAATAATGACAGGCATAGCTAACAGTGTCTGTCAATGTTTACTACTATTATTAACCCCTCGCCAATAACAGTCACTTTGTGAAGATATATCTGCTGGCGGGTCAAGGGAAAATGTTGACCATGTTGTATCACTCCGACACTCCTCTGCCTTGTAGGTCTCATTCAAATTGTTGGGCCACGTTCAAAAGCGGATGCCTGTGGGTGACTTTGCCACAGATATATGCTTGTGTGAGCTCTGCCCAGTGTGCAGTGGCATGTGTGTGTGAGACAGCTGTCAGCCGGACAGTGATTGATGTGCTGTGGAAACATACTTGGAGTTTTAACTATGTCCTTCCCCTGGAAGTCCTTTGGCACCCTGCTTGACCAACGGCAAGGCTCCCTAAAAATAAAAGCTGAGTGTAGAGCTCACAAACACACACACATACACACACAGGGGTGTCATGCACCCCAAAAATCTGAGGGGGCAAAGAGTTCGAGAGGATGGCTGGGGGTGGTCTGCAGGGGGGCTAGGCATTTTTGAAACACCTGGAACAACTTTTTCCTGCAATCTAGAGCCATAATCATTATGCTTATATCTATGTCAAAAATATGTTTATTTTTCTGCATTTATAAGCATACATATTGAGCTGTCTGTTTTCTCCTGACTGGTGGTTTATTTTTTTAAATGTGAGTCTTATTTAGTACATTTAGTAATTGCTTGCTTTTCTAAAGTCTACCAACCTTGCCAGCAGGCATACCAGCTAAGATACACAAGCTAGCTACTCTAACTAGTAATATTACAGAGAAACAACAACAAAAATGAACACATATTTTTTTTATATACAGAATATATATATATATATATTACATTTTTTTTAACAGGAGACATCTGAGGGGGTACGTGCCCCCTATGTGCATGATGCCTTTGCACACACAGACAGACAGACAGACAGACAGACAGACAGACAGACAGACAGACAGACAGACAGACAGACAGACAGACAGACAGACAGACAGACAGACAGACAGACAGACAGACAGACAGACAGACAGACAGACAGACAGACAGACAGAGGGCTGTAAGATAACACTCCTCATCAGAAGCTACCACACAAAATGACAACTATTCAATCTGTATTGCTGAAGACCCCATAGCCCAACAAAAAAATCCTAAAATAACACTTTCACTATCACCCTTGTGCTAAAAATATCTATTGAAATATTTAAGTAAATGTCGTCAAGCCTGATTTTGTTCCATCACCCACAGCCAAAGATAATAACATTTTGTATCATCCAATGTCTGTGATGTTTCTGGAAGACGTGATGACATCGTCGCTGCTCACACTGCTTCCAGTGCACAGCCATTATCGGCTCTGTAAAGCAAAAGGCAACCACCATGAAACGGCGTTTGCAAACGTGAGTAGATTACATTGAAAAAAACAGTCAGCAATTTTGGTCTCCAGTTCATATATAGAACATTGCCTTTCAATTTCAATCCCGCTATATATATATATATATATATATATATATATATATCAACATGTAAAGTGTTGGTCCCATGTTTCATGCACAAAAAGCTTATTTCTCTCAAATGTTGTGTCCAAATTTGTTTACATCCCTGTTAGTGAGCATTTCTTCTTTATCAAGATAATCCATCCACCTGACAGGTGTGGCATATCAAGAAGCTGATTAAACAGCATGATCATTACACGGGATCACCTTGTTCTGGGGACATTAAAAGGCCACTCTAAAATGTGCAGTTTTGTCACACAACACAGTGCCGCAGATATATCAAGTTTTGAGGGAAACTGCAATTGACATGCTGACTGAAGGAATGTCCACCAGAGCTGTTTCCAGAGAATGGAATGTTAATTTCTCTACCATAAGCCACCTGCAACATAATTTTAGGAAATTTGGCAGTACGTCCAACTGGCATCACAACCGTAGACAACACATATGGCGTTGTGTGGGTGAGAGGTTTGCTGATATCAACGTTGTGAACAGAGTGACAGTGGGGTTATGGTATGGGCATGTATAAGCTACGGACAATGAACACAACTACATTTTGTCAATGGAAATTTGAATGCACAGAGATACCATTACGAGATCCTGAGGCCCATTGTCGTACCATTCATTCGCCGCCATAATGATAATGCATGGCCCCATGTCGCAAGGATCTATACACAATTCCTGGAAGCTGAAAATGTCCCAGTTCTTCCATGGCATGCATACATACCAGACATGTCACCCATTGAGCCAGTTTGGGATGCTCTGGATCGACGTGTACGACAGCTGTTCCAGTTCCAGCTAATATCCAGCAACTTCACACAGACATTGAAGAGGAGTGGGACAACATTTCACAAGCCACAATCAACAGCCTGATAAACTCTATGCCAAATCAAATATTGCGAGTAGCGAAATGCTTGTGCTTCTAGTTCCGACAGTGCAGCAATATCTAACATGTAATCTAACAATTCAACAACAACTACCTAATACACACAAATCTAATAAGAATATATACATAGAAATATATGGATGAGCAATGACAGAGCGGCATAGGCAAGATGCAATAGATGGTATAAAATACAGTATATACATATGAGATGAGTAATGCAAGATATGTAAACATTATTAAAGTGGCATTATTTAAAGTGACTAGTGATCCATTTTTTTAAAGTGGCCAATGATTTAAAGTCTGTATGTAGGCAGCAGCCTCTCTGTGTTAGTGATGGCTGTTTAACAGTCTTATGGCCTTTAGATAGAAGCTGTTTTCAGTCTCTAGGGCCCAGTTTTGATGCACCTGTACTGACCTCGCCTTCTGAATGGTAAAGGGGTGAACAGGCTGTGGCTCGGGTGGTTGTTGTCCTTGATGATCTTTTTTGCCTTCCTGTGACATTGGGTGCTGTAGGTGTGCTGGAGGGCAGGCAGTTTGCCCCCAGTGATGAGTTGTGCAGACCGCACCACCCACTGGAGAGCATTGCGGTTGTGGGCGGTGCAGTTGCCAAACCAGGCGGTGAAACAACCCAACAGGATGCTCTCAATTGTGCATCTGTAAAACTTTGTGAAGGTTTTAGGTGACAAGCCAAATTTCTTCAGCCTCCTGAGGTTGAAGAGGCGCTGTTGCACCTTCTCCTCCACACTGTCTGTCTGGATGGACCATTTTAGTTTGTTCATGATGTGTACGCAGAGGAACTTAAAACTTTCCATCTTCTCCACTGCTGTCTCATCGATGTGGATGGGGGGTGCTCCCTCTGCTGTTTCCTGAAGTCCACAATCATCTCCTTTGTTTTGTTGATGTTGAGTGAGAGGTTGTTTTCCTGACACCACACTCCGAGGGCCCTCACCTCCCCCCTGTAGGCTGTCTAGTCATTGTTGGTAATCAAGCCCACTACTGTTGTGTCGTGTGCAAATTTGATGATTGAGTTGGAGGCGGGCATGGCCACGCAGTCATGGGTGAACAGGGAGTACAGGAGAGGGCTGAGCACGCATCCTTGTGGGGCCCCAGTGTTGAGGATCAGCGGGGTGGAGATGTTGTTTCCTACCTTCACCACCTGGGGGCGGCCCGTCAGGAAGTCCAGGACTCAATTGCACAGGGCGGGGTTGAGACCCAGGGCCTCAAGCTTAATGATGAGCTTGGAGGGTACTATAGTCAATGAACATCAGTCTTACATAGATATTCCTCTTGTCCAGATGGGATAGGGCAGTGTGCAGTGTGATGGCGATTGCATCTTCTGTAGACCTATGGAGGCGGTAAGCAAATTGAAATTGGGTCTAGGGGTCTAGGGTGGGTCTAGGGTGACAGGTAAGGTGGAGGAGGTGATATGATCCTTGACTAGCCTCTCAAAGCACTTCATGATGACAGAAGTGAGTGCTACGGGGCGATAGTCATTTAGTTCAGTAACCTTTGCCTTCTTGGGTACAGGAACAATGGTGGCCATCTTGAAGCATGTGGGGACAGCAGGCTGGGATAGGGAGAGATTGAATATGTCCGTAAACACACCAGACAGCTGGTCTGCGCATGCTCTGAGGACGCGGCTAGGGATGCCGTCTGGGCGGCAGCCTTGCAAGGGTTAACACATTTAAATGTCTTGCTCACGTCAGCCACGGAGAAGGAGAGCCCACAGTCCTTGGTAACGGGCCACGTCGGTGGCTTTGTATTATCCTCAAAGCGGGCAAAAAGGTGTTTAGTTTGTCTGGAAGCAAGACGTCGGTGTCCATGACGTGGCTGGTTTTCCTTTAGTAGTCTGTGATTGTCTGTAGACCCTGCCACATACTTCTCGTGTCTGAGCCATTGAATTAAGACTCCACTTTGTCTCTATACTGACATTTCGCTTGTTTGATTGCCTTGCGGAGGGAATAACTACACTGCTTGTATTCGGCCATATTCCCAGTCACCTTACCATGGTTAAATGCGGAGTTTGCGCTATCAGTTTTGCGCGAATGCTGCCATCTATCCACGGTTTCTGGTTAGGGTAGGTTTAAATAGTTTGTGGCAGACCAGGGGGTTAGGTCAAAACGTTTACACAGATCAGACATGGACAGAGTAGGATCAGCTCAGTTTCAAAGGTGTTTATTAAAATAAAAGTCCAAAAGAAAATAATAGGTCTCCCCCCAAGAGAACCTCTCTGGGATACCGTCTTCTGGACTCCGAGTCTTGCTGTATCCAGTGGGGATCAAAAACTGAACTCCCTCCTGTTACCTCTGGTATTGTCCTCAACTATATTGGAGTCTGTCACGTCCTGACCAGTAAAGGGGTTATTTGTTATTGTAGTTTGGTCAGGACGTGGCAGGGGGTGTTTGTTGGGATATGTCCTTATGTAAGAGGGGTGTTTGTTTTATGTGTTCCGGGGTTTTTGGGTATTGTTCTATGTTTTGTATTTCTATGATTTTCTATGTTGTGTATTTCTTTGTTGGCCT
Organism: Salmo trutta; assembly: GCF_901001165.1. NCBI lineage: Eukaryota > Metazoa > Chordata > Actinopteri > Salmoniformes > Salmonidae > Salmo > Salmo trutta. The sequence goes on along the minus strand of NC_042958.1, from coordinate 67,326,799 downwards.
GGTATGGCTCTCAATCAGGAACAGCTGTACATCGTTGTTGCTGATTGGGAGTCATACTTAGGTAGCCCTTTTTTCACTTGTGTTTTGTGGGAAGTTGTTTTTGCATTGCTGTGTGTAGCCTGCAAGACTGTTTGTCGTTCGTTTGTTTTCTTGTTTTGTAAGTGTTCAATAAAAGGAAATATGAGCACTCAACCCGCTGCGCCTTGCTCTACTCCATACGATGACCGTTACAGAGTCCTTTCCTCCCCCAGTCTCTCCCCTGTGTGCTGCCCTTCAGGCAGCTTTATGGGACTTGTACAGCTGGTGAGCAATCAGCCCTTGATTACTCACCAACCCCCAATCAGCCCAGTGCCCGTCGAGACCTGGCATGTCCAACAGATGGAGCCATCGCCTCGTGATGTATACTCCGTCTGTCACCAGGCCTCGACGAGTCTCCCCCTGGTGGCTGACCTGCTGTACGCCACAAGTTACAGTAGGTACAACATCTCCTATGCACTTCCTTATAAACTCACTCACCAAATCAGCGTATACAACAATATTTCTCTCTGAGGCTACCCGGAACATGTCCCAGTCCGCGTGATCAAAACAATCTTGAAGCGTGGATTCCGATTGGTCAGACCAGTGTTGAATAGTCCTTAGCACGGGTACATCCTGTTTGAGTTTCTTCCTATAGAAAGGGAGGAGCAAAATAGAGTCGTGGTCAGATTTGCCGAAAGGAGGGCAGGGGAGGGCCTTGTATGCATCGCGGAAGTTAGAATAGCAGTGATCCAGTGTTTAACCAGCACGAGTGCTACAGTCAATATGCTGATAGAATTTAGGTAGTCTTGTTCTCAAATTTGCTTTGTTAAAATCCCCAGCTACAATAAATGCAGCCTCAGGATATATGGTTTCCAGTTTGCATAAAGTCCAGTGAAGTTTCTTGAGGGCCGTCGTGGTATCGGATTGAGGGGGGATATACACGGCTGTGACAATAACCGAGGAGAATTCCCTTAGGAGATAATACGGTCGGCATTTGATTGTGAGGAATTCTAGGTCAGGTGAACAAAAGGACTTGAGTTCCTGTATGTTGTTACAATTACACCATGAGTCGTTAATCATGAAACATACACCCTTGCCCTTCTTCTTCCCGGAGAGATGTTTATTCCTGTTGGCGCGACACACAAAGAATCCAGGTAGCTGTATTGACTCTAACAGCATATCCTGAGAGAGCCTTGCATATCCTGAGAGAGCCATACTCTGTTTCTGTAAAACAGAGTATGTTACAATCCCTGATGTCTCTCTGGAAAGCAAGCCTTGCCCTTATTTCGTCTACCTTGTTATCTGGAGACTGGACATTAGTGAGTAATATACTCGGAAGCGGTGGGTGGTGTATGCGCCTCTGAAGTCTGACCAGAAGACCGTTCTGTCTACCTCTTCTCCGGCGGCGTTGTTTGGGTCAGCCTCTGGGATCAGTTCAAATGCACTGGGTGGTTTGGACAAAGGATCCGCTTCGGCAAAGTCGTATTACTGGTCGTAGTGCTGGTAAGTTGATATCCAATAGTTCTTCCCGGCTGTATGTAACACTTAAGATTTTCTGGGCTAACAATGTAAGAAATAATACATAAAAAAACTAAATACTGCAAAGTTTCCTAAGGACTAGAAGCAAGGCAGCCCTCTCTGTCAGCGCCATCTTGAGTTTTAAGGAGATGTGTCGCAATGCATGAGGCAAATGATGGTCACACCAGATACTGACTGGTTTTCTGATCCACGCCCTTATCTGTGACCAACAAATGCACATCTGTATTCCCAGTCATGTGAAATCCATAGATTAGGGCCTAATTAATTAATTTCAAATGACTGATTTCCTTATACTAACTCAGTAAAATCTTAAAAATTGTTGCATGTTACATTTATATTTGTGTTCAGTATATACAGTACCAGTCAAAAGTTTGGACACTCCTACTTATTCAAGGGTTTTTCTTTATTTGTACTATTTTCTACATTGTAGAATAATAGTGAAGACATCAAAACTATGAATGAACACATATGGAATCATGTACCAACCTGTCACGCTCTGACCTAGGAGAGCTGCGTTTTCTCTATTTAACTAGGCCAGGGTGTGATAGGTGGGTGGGCATTCTATGTTTTGTGTTCTATGTTTTGACCGGGTATGGTTTCCAATCAGAGGCAGGTGTCTATCGTTGTCTCTGATTGGAAGCCCTACTTAGGCAGCCTGTTTTTCCTTTGTTTTTTGTGGGTAGTTATTTTCCGTTTAGATGTAAGTACCTGACGGAACTGTCTGCTGTCATTTTTTGTTTAATTTGTAATGTGTTCATTCTTTTGCATTAAACGACAAGATGAACATATTCCACGCTGCACCTTGGTCTACTCACTTTGACGCCTGTGACACAACCAAAAAAGTGTTAAACAAATTAAAATATATTTTTGATTTTAGATTCTTCAAAGTAGCCACCCTTTGCATTGATGACAGCTTTGCAAACTTTTGGCATTCTCTCAACCAGTTTCACCTGGAATGCTTTTCCAATAGTCTTGAAGGAGTTCCCACATATGCGGAGCACTTGTTGGCTGCTTTTCCTTCATTCTGCGGTCCAACTCATCCCAAACCATCTCAATTGGGTTGAGATTGGGTGATTGTGGAGGCCAGGTCATCTGATGCAGCACTCCATCACTCTCCTTGGTCAAATAGCCCTTACACAGCCTGGAGGTGTGTTTTGGGTCATTGTTATGTTGAAAAACAAATGATAGTCCCACTAAGCGCAAACCAGATGGGATGCGTGTCGCTGCAGAAGGCTGTGATAGCCATGCTGGTTAAGTGTGCCTTGAATTCTAAATAAATCCCTAAAAGTGTCACCAGCAAAGCACCCCCACATCACACCTCATCCTCCTTGCTTCACGATAGGAACAACAAATGTGGAGATCATCTGTTCACCTACTCTGCGTCTCCCAAAGACACGGCAGTTGGAACCAAAAATCGCAAATTTGAACTCATCAGACCAAAGGACAGATTTCCACCGGTCTAATGTCTATTGCTCGTGTTTCTTGGCCCAAGTAAGTCTCTTCTTCTTATTGGTGTCCTTTAGTAGTGGTTTCTTTGCTGCAATTCAACCATGAAGGCCTGATTCACGCAGTCTCCCCTGAACAGTTGATGTTGAGATGTGTCTGTTACTTGAACTCTGTGAAGCATTTATTTGCGCTGCAATTTCTGAGGCTGGTAACTCTAATGAACTTATCTTCTGCAGCAGAGGTAACTCTGGGTCTTCCTTTCCTGTGGCGGGCCTCATGAGAGCCAGTTTCATTATAGCGCTTGATGGTTTTTGCGACTGCACTTAAAGAAAGTTCTTGAATTTGTCCGCATTGACTGACCTTCATGTCTCAAAGTAATGATGGACTGTCGTTTCTCTTTGCTTATTTGAGCTGTTCTTGCCATAATATGGACTTGGTCTTTTACCAAATAGGGCTATCTTCTGTATACCACCCCTACCTTGTCACAACACAACTGACGGGCTCAAACGCATTAAGGAAATTAATTCCACAATTTAACTTTTCACAAGGTATAACTGTTAATTGAAATGTATTCCAGGTTACTACCTTATGAAACTGGTTGAGAGAATGCCAAGAGTGTGTAAAGCTTTCATCAAGGCAAAGGGTGACTACTTTGAAGAATAGGTGTGTCCAAACTTTTGACTGGTACTGTGTATATACACTACCGTTCAGAAGTTTGGGGTCACTTGTTTTTGAAAGAAAAGCACATTTTTTGTCCATTAAAATAATATCAAATTGATCAGAAATACAGTGTAGACATTGTTAATGTTGTAAATGTTTTAATGCTTCCTTAATCAGAACAACAGTTTTCAGCTGTGCTGACATAATTGCAAAAGGGTTTTCTAATGATCAAATAGCCTTTCAAAATGATAAACTTGGATTAGCTAACACAACGTGCCTTTGGAACACAGGAGTGATGGTTGCTGATAATGGGCCTCAGTACGCCTACGTAGATATTCCATAAAAAATAATCAGTTTCCAGCTACAATAGTCATTTACAACATTAACAATGTCTACACTGTATTTTTGATCAATTTGATGTTATTTTAATGGACAAAAAATGTGCTTTTCTTTCAAAAACAAGGACATTTCTAAGTGACCCCAAACTTTTGAATGGTAGTGTATATATAAATAAGTGTGTGTGTGTGTGTGTGTAAAGTACACTCGTACTCAGGGAAACAGACTTGTTTACTTTTCTCAACTGAATTCACCCATGAGATATAACCCTGGGAGTATTGCAGGGAGAGTAAAGCCTCTCATTTTGAGTCTGTTGGATTCTAGTTCAATCAACAACATGGTTTGCGTGCATCAAAGAGACGGTCTGTCTTGCGCGTGGTCATTATCTTGAGTGTTTTCATTAGGGGCCATGTTCCTTCTCCGTCATATTTCGCCAAAGGCTTATCTTGATCACAAGCTGGCTGCACCCCCACCCACTTACATCCCAATTTACCTGGTTGCCACAGTAACAGCCTTTGCGGTGTGGACTGTGCAGGCTGATCCCATCCATCACTGCCTTCAAAGTTCACCTGGAAATTCAACACTGAATGTTGAACGTTTGCCATGTTTGAAATGTAATAACACTGGGCCTTAAATACATATATTTGTTCTTATTAAAAATTACAACTTATAAAGGATTTATATAGCATACATAACGGCTTAATAAGCACTACATCAGTGATTCACAAATCATCTATAAGCATATGTCATGTGCTATAAATGGTGTATAAAGGGTGACGTAACCATTCCCACTAGGGTGAACTACCAAATGTTACATTCTGCTCTATTTATGTTTATACACCATTTATAGAGTATGACATACACTTATAGATGATTTGTGAAGTATTTATGTAGCGCTTATAAAGCCTTAATGTATGCTATATAAAGCCTTTATAAGTTGTACTTAGTTTTAAGTGGGGCCAAAAAATGTATACACAAATCCATTCAATATTTAACACATTTGTCCTACACCTGACCTCAGAAATAGTTTCTTTACCTGCTCAAACTGCGAAAATGAGTGAATGCATAAATGCTTGTCAAAAGAAAATTGGTTATGGGTCTACGAACAATTTACATACGAATTGGTGCTGCTCATGACTGATAAATGAGGTCCACTGTGTACAATTGAATGCTTGAAGCACTAGGTTGTCTGTTTTCAAACTTGGTGGATAAGGACTGTGCATTATCGGATGCCCATAGGGGAGGTGCATGCATGGTATTCTTACCAACATTCTGCTGTTAATATGAGCCAGCAGCAAATGTCCTCAATAGGAAGACCTTCCAATATGCATGTCTTTAAGTCGTTTTTGCAAGTTATTCTGTGTGGGGATATGGAGATAAGAGGTATTGGTGACCAGGAGAGTATGAGTACCAGTATACAGTAAAGATTGAGTGCATAAATGGAAATAGCATTAATTGGATCAAATTTGTGATATGTTGAAAGCTTTAAAATCCCTCCAGTAGACCTACTGATGATTTATTTGTATCATTAATTAGCTAGAGTCCACTCACATTCCTACTCGCATTCCTACTCGCATTCCTACTCGCATTCCTACAAATTAGGCAACAAAATGAAGAAAACAGACTGAAACAGGGACTACCTGGACAATAAGAACACCGATTTTCGTTTTCCATTGCAAAATGTTTTGCTACGGTGTGTGCCCTTCTGACACCCTGGTGTCCCAGGTCTGAATCCATCCCTGATTAAAGGGGATGGCTGAAAACCAGCAGAGCTGAAGAGTTGATCCAGCAGTCCTTAAAGCTGAGATTTGAATAGATTATCCCTGCTATGTAGACCTTTGTCACCCTCTAAGTGAGTCATCCAAAATATAACTGCTATTTTCAACTGACATCCATTTTCTCTCTTTGTAAAAGAGTTCCATCCTGTTACTGTACTGTTCTATGTTTTATTCCACATATAGCCAAAAGCATAGCCCAGATCTTAAATTGTGTGGCTATTAACGAAAGGCTGCAGTGTGTTATCAACTCCTAGGGAAAACAGCACAACCTTCATTCTCCCCAATGCCCTTGGCATTCCTATATTCTGTGTCCGTATAGCAAAATCATATGAAAAATGGGTTTTCACTCGTGTCACTCCGCAGGAGGATTTGCAAGCCTGACAGAACTGGTTTGATTGGCATATCTAGATGTGGAGTGAAGCTCGCTCTAAATTGTCTTATTCTTAACCAGGGAATCTTCAAAGTCATCATTGTTTTCCTTTGTAAAAGATTATGGATAGATCAAATCTTCACATTTTCTTTTGAGTACTTGGTTTTGGGGGTGATGGAGTACACCAACGAAAATAACATTCTAGTTCTCTAAATCAAATCAAATGTATTTATATAGCCCTTCTTACATCAGCTGATATCTCAAAGTGCTGTACAGAAACCCAGCCTAAAACCCCAAACAGCAAGCCACGCAGGTGTAGAAGCATGGTGGCTAGGAAAAACTCCCTGGAAAGGCCAAAACCTAGGAAGAAACCAGGCTATGAGGGGTGTCCAGTCCTCTTCTGGCTGTGCCGGGTGGAGATTATAACAGCACATGGCCAAGATGTTCAAATGTTCATAAATGACCAACATGGTCAAATAATAATAATCATAGTAGTTGTCGAGGGTGCAACAAGTCAGTAACACAAGAGTAAGTGTCAGTTGGCTTTTTCATAGCCGATCTTTGAGAGTATCTCTACCGCTCCTGCTGTCTCTAGAGAGTTGAAGACAGCAGGTCTGGGACAGGTAGCAAGTCCGGTGAACAGGTCAGGGTTCCAGCAGGTCTGGGACAGCAGGTCTGGGACAGGTAGCACGTCCGGTGAACAGGTCAGGGTTCCAGCAGGTCTGGGACAGCAGGTCTGGGACAGGTAGCACGTCCGGTGAACAGGTCAGGGTTCCATAGCCACAGGCAGAACAGTTGAAACTGGAGCAGCAGCACAGCCAGGTGGACTGGGGACAGCAAGGAGTCATCATGCCAGGTAGTCCTGAGGCATGGTCCTAGGGCTCAGGTCCTCCGAGAGAGAGAAAGAAAGAGAGAAAGAGAGAATTAGAGAGAGCATATTTAAATTCACACAGAACACCGGATAAGACAAGAGAAATACTCCAGATGTAACAGACTGAACCTAGCCCCCCGACACATAAACTACTGCAGCATAAATACTGGAGGCTGAGACAGGAGGGGTCAGGAGACACTGTGGCCCCATCTGATGAAACCCCCGGACAGGGCCAAACAGGCAGGATATAACCCCACCCACTTTGTCAAAGCACAGCCCCCACACCACTGGCCAAAATGCATATTTCATGTGATACTGTAAAATGGGGGGGTGGGGGGGTATAATTGAAGCCAAAGTACAGCCGATATTGTAGGTGGCCTACATTTATTTTCGGGGCACAATCTTCTATCTATTTTCCAAGGACAGTCAGACTCATTGCTTATCAGGCCTCCCCTACCACTGTAATTCACAGCTGCAGTATGAAATGGGTTCCTTTTCTGACATAATGTGTCTCGATTGACAGCACACCAAATGAGAAATCATTTACTAGGGGCACAGCCTTAGGCTGTGCTGCTGTGTGTGTGTCTGTGTCTGTGTCTGTGTGTGTTTGATGCACCCAAATCAGAAAAATTGTCAGACAATTTACAAGACATGTGCCACCCTTTCTCATTTAAAATCTTGAGAGTATTTGTTGTACCTTGTTGTTAAACACACGTTACACACCTTATAATAATCCCTATACTTTTTCCCCAAAGTGGTTGTCTACCTGTCTGTGCTGCTGACCCTGTCTGCATCCCAAATGGCACCCTATTCCTTACATGGTGCACAACTTCTGACCAGCTCCCTATGGGTCCTGGCTGAAAGTAGTGAACTATATAGGGAATAAGGTTCCATTTGGGACGCACACCCGTTTCTGCTTAATAGTGGTGCTAAACCATCGCTCTATACTTATGTGAAACAATGCACAAATGATACACACTGTGACAACTTATGGTACATTTCCCCGTAAATAACAGATTAACCATACACACATATCAGTCACATATATATTCCAAGTATAAACACTTGACTAAGAAATAGTTAAACATATCATACATTTCAAGTAAATGTGTTATTCATGTTGATAACAAACCAACTGTAGAAGAGTAGTCTTCTATAAATGGGATGTTTGATTTGATTACTGGGTACATACTGTCATTAGTCCACAATGGCAGTGCCATTTAAAGTCCCCTTACAGTACCAACTACGTGTGTATGAAAAACCGTGTGAAAAACCATGCATTTCTTAAGTTAATCGACCTCCAATCTGAACCAGGTGGTTCTATTAAAAGGCCAGTGTTCATCGAAACCCACTGCATTAGGGCGTACTGCATTAACCTTGGGACACTTTACCTAAAAAAAAGCTCAGTAGAATAACCAGGGGAACAAAACAGAATTGCTTCCTTACTGTGAATCGGCAGGTCACCTGCAAGACACTGGTTGTGTCCCATATGACACCCTATTCCCTATACAGTGCAATACTTTTGTTTTCACAACCTGTCTGCAACACTCTGACATCCCAGATTATGGGTTGAGAATCCTGACAATTTATAGTTTGGTGACATAATAAAATGTATTTTTATATATTTTTATTTCTCATTCATTGAGTGAGTCTCGTTTAGTGTACGAGTTCAATTGTGCCATTTTACGTAAGGGAAAAATTGCAAAACAAAAGCCAAATGTAATAGGATATTGACAGTATTTGAAAGAATATCTAGGCCTACTGGTGCCATCTATTGGTCAAATAGGTTACATTTATGGACATGATAACAAGTAGGCCTAATGATCATTTGAGATACATGCATAATCTTGGGTGTCAATTCTTTTATGACGTCAACAGGTGGAGTAATAACATTGTCATAGAACGCAAGATACAAGAGCAGAGTCATTCTGATCATATCTAGACTACGTGCAACAATTTCAGATCAATTATTGATCAATTCAGTGACTTTGCCAGATATATGATCATATAGTATTTGTTTTTTTAGCTTCAAGTTTCTCCCGGACTCGCTGCCTCTGTGAATACCCACATGGGCAACTGGAGCCCCAGGGAGGCGAGAACTGCTGGGCCCGCACTTGTCCCGCAAGAGCAGCAAAAGATCCCTTCCAAGTGGACCGTGGCCAAGGAAGAGACCATGCACATGCTGGAGGAGGGCCTGGGTCGCCCGCAGAGAGACCTGGCCCAAGGCATGCAGGAGGTGGCCACCAGCCTGAACAGGAGCCTCACCCTGAGAGAGCAGAACGGGCAGAGGGACAACGGGCTGGAGCAGGAGTGGAAGCAAACCAGAACCTCTGACATTGACCTCCGCATAGCAACGTAGATGGAGAGGATGGAAACCGTGGAATTGGAAATGCACAATGCTATCATGTATGTCAAAGGCTGTGCTTACACAGGCAGCCCAATTCTGATATTTTTCCCCCACAAATTGGTCTTTTGAAAATATCTGATGTGAAAAGATCTGATGTGATTGGTCAGAAAACCAATTAGTGGAAAAAAATATAATAATTGGGCTGCCTGTGTAAACGCAAAATATGTAAGTTCAAAACATGGTAGGCCTATGTTAAAAGCATTGTTTGTATGTGTGTGTAGGTGTCCCTAACTTTGCCAACAGACAAAGAGCTGTGAATGGATCAGTGGTTCACCAATCAGGGGCTGGTTGCACCAGTTGGGGGGGAAAAAAGTTGGGGTTTAAATGCTAGGTCAGGCGTAGCTACTACAACTGACTGGGATCAGAATTTAATTCCGTTGCACCAACCAAAGATAAGACTAGTCGTAGCTATGTCCGGCGAAGGCAATGTGCGCCCATGAGATTTGATGCTTCATAATGATGGTTGATATGTGTCACGAACTGGCTCGAAGTTCATAACAAAAAGGGAGACAACGTGGAGATAAGGAATAACTAAATATATTTATTAACTAAAGTAAACCAAATACAATTAACAATGGTGTGTGAGTAGTCAGTAATCAGTAGGGTAAGTGAGTGTTTGCGTGCATAAATGTGATAATGAGGGGTGTCGAAAAGTGCCAAAGTAAACAACCAAAACAGCCACAAAAATGCCCCAACCAAAATCTATCAGGTGTGTCCCATTTCGCTGACAACCCTCCCGGCTCCGCCCACCGACATCCTATTAAGGAAAACAAGAGCAAAGAGATAGAATTCGTCAGACAGAGTGGGAGGGTCGTCACATATGCAACGCCCGTTGACTCATGGCAGTTCTAAACATTGTGATGCATGTAGCTTCGCCCATCACGTCCCAAACCCCACCACTATGCATGCACGTTTTCTTAACCACAACTGGATGGTTCAATCAATAATTAATGTGGGAATGAATATCACAAAATTACGTAAATATTGTAATAAAGTAGGCTAATGCCATTGAAAGCATTTATCATTTTGTTGCTGAAATTCCCAAAGTAATCCAACCGTTTTAAATACTTTAAAGCAGGAATGGGCAACTGGTGGCTAATTAAAAAATATATTTCAAATTTTTTGGGGGGTGAACACTGTTGGGGTCCTAAATTACTGTTGAGAGTTAGAATAATAGAATACATAAGGTTTGAAATTTGGTTCTGCATCAGCAGTAACTCAATTAGCTAAACATTTTTTAGATTGGCAAAATTGTCTAGCAGCCAGCTGGGTGGGTCTCATTGATCATCAGTTATCATATTAAAAATGGCAAACATTTGCCTTTTTTTGCTCTTCACTTGTGTAGTAGTCTAGGCTAAATGTATTAAAACTAAAAAACACAAACCTTATTTAAATAAGCATTCTGACCCTTTGCAATGAGACTCGAAATTGAGCTCAGGGGCTTCCTGTTTCCATTGATCATCCTTGAGATGTTTCTACAACTTTGTTTTTACCCCTTTTTTCTCCCCAATTTCGTGGTATCCAATTGGTAGTAGTTACAGTCTTGTCTCATCGCTGCAACTCCCGTACAGACTCGGGAGAGGCGAAGGTCGAGAGCCATGCGTCCTCTGAAACCCACCCAACCTAGCCGCACTGCTTCTTGACACAACGCACATCCAACCCGGAAGCCAGCCACACCAATGTGTCGGAGGAAACACCGTACACCTGGCGACCTGGTCAGCGTGCACTGCGCCCGGCCTGCCACAGGAGTCGCTAGTGCGCGATGAGACAAGGATATCCATGCCGGCCAAACCCTTCCTAACCCGGACGATTTGGAAGGTGCACACAGCTGTCTATATAAGGTCCCACAGTTGACAGTGCATGTCAGAGCAAAACCAAGCCATGAGGTCGAAGGAATTGTCCATAGAGCTCTGAGACAGGATTGTGTCAAGGTACAGATCTGGGGAAGGGTACAAAAACATTTCTGCAGCATTGAATGTCCCCAAGAACACAGTGGCCTCAATCATTCTTAAATGGAAGAAGTTTGGAACCACCAAGACTTTTCATAAAGCTGGCCACCCTGCTAAACTGAGCAATCGGGGGAGAAGGGCCTTGGTCAGGGAGTTGACCAAGAACCCGATGGTCACTCTAACAAACTTCCTCTGTGGAGATGGAGAACCTTCCAGAAGGACAACCATCTATGCACACACAATCAGGCAAATGCACACACAATCAGGCCAGACAGAAGCCACTCCTCAGAAAAAGGCACATGATAGCCCGCTTGGAGTTTGCCAAAAGGCACCTAAAGGAGTCTCAGACCATGAGAAAGAAGATTCTCTGGTCTGATGAAACCAAGATTGAACTCTTTGGCCTGAATGCCAAGCGTCTGGTGGAAACCTGGCACCATCCCTAAGGTGAAGCATGGTGGTGGCAGCATCATGCTTTGAGGATATTTTTAGCGGCAGGGACTGGGAGACTAGTCAGGATTGAGGGAAAGATGAACGGAGCAAAGTACAGAGAGACCCTTGATGAAAACCTGCTCCAGAGCACTCAGGACTTCAGACTGGGGCGAAGGTTCACCTTCCAACAGGACAGCAACCCTAAGCACACAACCAAAACAACGCAGATGTGGCTTCGGGACAAGTCTCTGAATGTCCTTGAGTGGACCAGCCAGAGCCCGGACTTGAACCCGATCAAACATCTTTAGGGATCTTGGACGAAATGAAAGAGAGGTTGAACAGACTCGTAATAGGGGTTGCAACAATGGCGGCGGATAATTTTAGAAAGAGAGGGTCCAGATTGTCTAGCCCAGCTGATTTGTACGGGTCCAGGTTTTGCAGCTCTTTCAGGACATCTGCGATCTGGATTTGGGTGAAGGAGAAGCTGGGGAGGCTCGGGCAAGCAGCTGCGAGGGATGCGGAGCTGTTGGCAGGGGTTGGGGTAGCCAGGAGGAAAGCATGGCCAGCTGTAGAGAAATGCTTATTGAAATTTTCGATTATCATGGATTTATCGGTGGTGACTGTGTCGCCTAGCCTCAGTGCAGTGGGCAGCTGGGAGGAGGTGCTCTTGTTCTCCATGGACTTTACAGTGTCCCAAAACTTTTTGGAGTTAGAGCTACAGGATGCAAATTTCTGTTTGAAAAAGCTAGCCTTTGCTTTCCTGACTGACTGTGTGTATTGGTTCCTTAAAACCTCTTGGGGCTATGTGGGACGCTAGCGTGCCACCCGTGGCGCACCCTATCAACAGCAGGTGCATTTCAAGAGCGGCAAATTTGAAACCAAATAAATGTCAAAATTCAAAGTTTTCAAACATACAACTATCTTACACCCTTTGAAAGATAAACATCTCCTTAATCTAACCACGTTGTCCGATTTCAAAAAGGTTTTACGGCGAAAGCATAAAGTTAGATTATATTAGGAGAGTACATTGACAATAGCTGTGTGTAATGTATTGTCAATTCAAAGACAGGTGTCACCAAAACCATAAAATCAGCTAAGATTATGCACTAACCTTTTACAATCTCCATCAGATGACACTCCTAGGACATTATGTTAGACAATGCATGCATTTTTAGTTCTATCAAGTTCATATTTATATCCAAAAACAGCGTTTTACTATGGCGTTGATGTTCAGGAAATCGTTTCCCTCCAATAACCGGCAGTCATGTCAGCGCAACAAATTAAATAATTAATATTAGAAAACATTGGTAAAATATTATATTGTCATTCAAAGAATTATAGATTTACATCTCTTGAACGCAATCGACTTGCCAGATTTAAAAATAACCTTACTGGGAAATCACACTTTGCAATAATCTGAGCACTGCGCCCAGAAAAATACGCTTTGCGATACAGACTAACCGCCATGTTGGAGAGATCTAAAATCGAAAATACGATGTAAATAATCCATTACCTTTGATTCTCTTCATCAGATGTCACTTCCAGGAATCCCAGGTCCATAACGAATGTAGTTTTGTTCAAAAAAGCTCATCATTTATGTCCAAAAAGCTCCGTGTTGTTAGCACATGATCTAAGCCAGCCGGACTTCACTTCATGAACGAGGGGAAAAAATATATTTACGTTCGTTCAAACATGTCAAACGTTGTATAGCATAAATCATTAGTGCCTTTTTTAACCAGAACATGAATAAAATTCAAGGCGGACGATTGCGTTCTCTTTTAAAACGTATTGGAACGAGAGTACCCAACATGAACTCGCACGCCAGGTGTCTAATGGGCCATCACCGTTCCATGGCTCTTGTTCGGTCAGATCTCACAGTAGAAGACTCAAAACACTTTGTAAAGGCTGGTGACATCTAGTGGAAGCAATAGGAAGTGCCAAAACATTAATCAGCTCCTGTGTGTTTCAATGGCATAGGCTTAAAGGCAATTCAACACATCAGGTATCCACTTCCTGTCAGAATCTGTCTCAGGGTTTTGCCTGCCAAATGAGTTCTGTTATACTCACAGACACCATTCAAACAGTTTTAGAAACTTTAGGGTGTTTTCTATCCATATATAATACGTATATGCATATTCTAGTTACTGGGTAGGATTAGTAACCAGATTAAATCGGGTACGTTTTTTTATCCAGCCGTGAAAATACTGCCCCCTAGCCCCAACAGGTTTGGTAGACCATGACGACTGAAAATCGTCTCCAGATTATCAATCACCTTTCCTGCATTGGTTGATTTGTATGACATCATATTCATAATATCTGCTGTAATAGTCTACAACTACTAGTATTGAGTGTCCTGTTGGTAGTGGACCCAATAAGTCAGTAGCGACGTCCTGCCAGGTAGCACTGCGGATCTGGCACATACAATCTGGCAACCATGGCATGACTTGACGTGTCTCTCTGCAGCCTTGTCCATGGCAGGCCACCATACTTTACTCCTGAGATGTTGTTTTGTGCCTACAATGCCCAAATGTCCCTCGTGAGCTAAGGCTAGAGCCCTCACATGAAGTGCATGCGGCAAAACAATGCAAGTTCCCCTTAGGACTAATTGTCCAATTACACACAGTTCAATTGCTATAGGTGCATATGCCTTGCATGTCTCAGAACACCCACGCTGAATAGCATTTCTCACCTCTCTTAGCTCTTCATCTGCAGCCGATGCTTCCTCCACTTCCCTTGTGGTCATTGCATTTTGAGTTGCGTTCACAGCCAGAAAACTTACATACTCCTCTGCTCCAGGTGTGTGTGTGTGTCTTTCACTGCAGTCCCTCCAATTAGACAAGACAGAGGGTCAGCAATGTCGATTGTCCCTGGTATGTGGACAACGCGAAAGTCATAGGGTTGGAGTCTCAGCACCCATCGTTCGATGCGAGCGCATGGCTTTGAGCGAGGATTGTAAAATAGCCTCCAACGCCTTATGATCAGGCACTAGGCCTTTCACAAGCCCCAACCAATGCAAGGGACTAACACTCAGTTTGTGAATATCTGTGTTCACACTCTGACAGACACGAGCACAGCTCCTAGGCTCCCAGTGCTGTTGAGATTTCATGTTGATACTGCTCACTCGCCAACGAAACTCAAAATATGAGTCTTTTATATCTGTATATCCCATTATGCACTGCAAACGTCGTTATGCCTCTCGACTCTAGTTGATGATAACCCCATTTAAGTTTCTGAACATGACAGACCCATTTATTCCTTGCAAAAGTTTGTCTACTGTTGGGATTATGTACCTGCCACGTATGATTGCTGTGTTCACTTGTCTCATGTCCAGAAACAGTTTTATGTCGCCATCCAGTTTTAGCACTACCACTACCAGATTCACCATCCACTCTCTCGATTAAGTCCATGTTTTGTAGTTCCTCAATCTTTTCCTCTTCAGCTTCTCTCAGGTGGAACGGTACATGCCTAAGGGCCTCTGCTACTGGTGTCATATGTAGGTTGATCTGCTTTGTGTTTAGCTTACCCACCCCTTGAGGGGGGGATACTGTTGTTTTACCTTTGTTTTTACATCTGTCACTGCTGATATGGTAACACCCACGTTTAGCACACCCAATTTAATGGCAGTGTCTTTCCCTAGCAACGCCCCTCCCCGTCCACATATCACAGTGAACTCACCCTGTTTGCGGCGCTTGCCTATCTTTATTTGGTGTGTGTAAACCACAGGAGGTTGGTGGCACTTTAGTTGGGGAGGACGGGCTCATGGTAATAGCTGGAGCGGAATAGGTGGAATGATATCAAATACATCATACACATGATTTGCTGCCATTCCATTCGCTCCATTCCAGCCACTATTATGAGCCGTTCTCCCCTCAGCGGATTCCACTGGTGAAAACCCCTTTTTATCCGTCAGTGATGAACGGCACCTGATTTCCTTGGCTTTCAACATTTTCAATGTACTGTCATCTACTATGTTACTCGTGGTCCCAGAATCAATTAACATTAATAAATCCACCCCTCCTACTGAGAACGTGATCCTATCTGAGTTACAGTTCTCATTTACCACAGCTCGGTTTTGTCCTCGGAATCAACATATTTCACAGTCTGTTTAGTTACCTTTGGTCTTGCACATTTTTGCAAAATGGTCCTTTCCGTTACATTTCTTGCAAGTCTGCCCACGTGCTGGACAAGCAGGGTCCTTTGCAAAATGATCTGCATGTCCACAACGATAGCACCCTTTCTCTGATTTGTCTTTTCCTTCGGTCTCTGCCCCTTTTTGTGATATTTCCCCTCCTTTTTGAAAACACGATGCAGTCTAATTCTCTTTGGCATCTGTACTCGCATGCATGCCGGACATTTGCACTTCAATTCTTTCACATTGTGCGGCTAGCTCAAGTGACCACGCTAATGTTAGCCCAGGGTCTTCCTCCAATAGTTTTCGGCACACACATTCCGTATTACACTTGCTGTTGTGGAAGATATTGACTCAAATACTTCTCAGATACCAGAGCTTGTGAATTCAATTAGACTTTTATTGCAGAGAACAACAAAACCCGATCACCTCCATGGAAGACTGCCTCCTCATTCTTAGTGCTTGGCTTTTATACATTTTTTTCTTTACATAATGTCATCACCCCATTTGCTTTGTTACATAGTTTCCATTCTCTTATATTGGGGCATAGATTCTATTGGTGGCATGACATGCATACCCCTTAGCTAATGTTCCTGTCCAAAGGTCTTTACAAGTTCAGACCTACATTATCAATGTATGCTTTAACTCATGTGCGTGTCCAGTAGCCTTCACAAGATCAGATATGGCCCAGACCAGACCAGTTACGTCTTGTTAGTTTACTTTGCCTCATCTACACAGATTCTGCTTACGTTCTGTTCTTTACATTTCCAATGGTCAATTCGATGTTGATCCAGCTTGGACACTCACATGGGTTCACTTCCGGTCCGGAGCGAGCAGTCGCACTTCGCTTCGCTCCACAGGTAATATTACACTTCTTTACATTACAACGGTTTGGTTTGTTTGATCTGAGCAATTTTTCTCAGCTATCAAAGATAATTGTGTAGTTTAGAGTAATTAGAGTAATTATCGAGGCTAGCTATTTTTTCATCTTCCTAACGTAGTCAACACTGCTAGCTGCTAGCTGCTAGCTAGTCAACACTGCTAGCTAGCCAAACTCTACCGACTAGCAGCACTGTAGAAACTATTACATTACAACGGAACGACTTGATTAGTGTAGTGTTAGTTAGCTAGCTACATAGTTGTCTTTGCATCTAAGATAATTGTGTAGTTTAGAGTAATTTCGAGGTTAGCTAGCCAGCCGCGACGCCTTGTCCAGACTCCAGACTTAGTCAACACACCTAGTCATCAAACCCACTGCTAGCTAGTGGGTTTGCTAGCTAGCCAACCGTTACCGACTAGCAGCGCTGTAGACACTAATACATTACAACGGAACGATTTGACTAGTGCAGTGTTAACTAGCTAGCTACATAGTTGTCTTTGTCATAGCTTGATAATTGTGTAGTTTAGTAATTATCGAGGTTAGCTAGGTTAGCTAGCCAGCTATTTCCATCCCCCGCGACGCCATTGTTCCATACCTAGCCAACTATTACCGACGAGCAGCATTGTAGAAACTAAATACATTACAAAGGAACGTCTTGACTAGTGTTATGTTATGTTAGCTAGCTACAAAGTTGCTTTTGTATAATAGCCAACCTCTACCGACTAGCAGCACTGTAGAAACTATTACATTACAACGGAACGACTTGATTAGTGTAGTGTTGTGTTAGTTAGCTAGCATTTGTCATTTTAGTCAATAAGATTTTCGCAACGTAAGCTTAACTTTCTGAACATTCGAGAAGTGTAGTCCACTTGTCATTCCAATCTCCTTTGCATTAGCGTAGCCTCTTCTGTAGCTTGTCAACTATGTGTCTGTCTATACCTGTTCTCTCCCCTCTGCACAGGCCAAACAAACGCTTCACACCGCGTGGCCGCTGCCACTCTAACCTGGTGGTCCCAGCGTGCACGACCCACGTGGAGTTCCAGGTCTCCGGCAGCCTCTGGAACTGCCGGTCTGCGGCCAACAAGGCTGAGTTCATCTCAGCCTATGCTACCCTCCAGTCCCTAGACTTCCTGGCGCTGACGGAAACATGGATTACCACAGATAACACTGCTACTCCTACTGCTCTCTCCTCGTCTGCCCACGTGTTCTCGCATACCCCTAGAGCATCGAGCCAGCGGGGTGGTGGCACTGGAATCCTCATCTCTCCCAAGTGGACATTCTCTCTTTCTCCCCTGACCCATCTGTCTATCTCCTCATTTGAATTCCATGCTGTCACAGTTACCAGCCCTTTCAAGCTTAACATCCTTATCATTTATCGCCCTCCAGGTTCCCTTGGAGAGTTCATCAATGAGCTTGACGCCTTGATAAGTTCCTTTCCTGAGGATGGCTCACCTCTCACAGTTCTGGGTGACTTTAACCTCCCCACGTCTACCTTTGACTCGTTCCTCTCTGCCTCCTTCTTTCCACTCCTCTCCTCTTTTGACCTCACCCTCTCACCTTCCCCCCCTACTCACAAGGCAGGCAATACGCTTGACCTCATCTTTACTAGATGCTGTTCTTCCACTAATCTCATTGCAACTCCCCTCCAAGTCTCCGACCACTACCTTGTATCCTTTTCCCTCTCGCTCTCATCCAACACTTCTCACTCTGCCCCTACTCGGATGGTATTGCGCCGTCCCAACCTTCGCTCTCTCTCTCTCCCGCTACTCTCTCCTCTTCCATCCTATCATCTCTTCCCTCTGCTCAAACCTATCTCCTGATTCTGCCTCCTCAACCCTCCTCTCCTCCCTTTCTGCATCCTTTGATTTTCTCTGTCCCCTATCCTCCAGGCCGGCTCGGTCCTCCCCTCCTGCGCCGTGGCTCGACGACTCACTGCGAGCTCACAGAACAGGGCTCCGGGCAGCCGAGCGGAAATGGAGGAAAACTCGCCTCCCTGCGGACCTGGCATCCTTTCACGCCCTCCTCTCTACATTTTCCTCGTCTCTGCTGCTAAAGCCACTTTCTACCACTCTAAATTCCAAGCATCTGTCTCTAACCCTAGGAAGCTCTTTGCTACCTTCTCCTCCCTCCTGAATCCTCCTCCCCCTCCCCCTCCTCCCTCTCTGCGGATGACTTCGTCAACCATTTTGAAAAGAAGTTTGATGACATCCGATCCTCGTTTGCTAAGCCAAACGACACCGCTGGTCCTGCTCACACTGCCCTACCCTGTGCTTTGACCTCTTTCTCCACTCTCTCTCCAGATGAAATCTCGCGTCTCGTGACGGCCGGCCGCCCAACAACCTGCCCACTTGACCCTATCCCCTCCTCTCTTCTCCAGACCATTTCCGGAGACCTTCTCCCCTACCTCACCTCGCTCATCAACTCATCCTTGACCGCTGGCCACGTCCCTTCCGTCTTCAAGAGAGCGAGAGTTGCACCCCTTCTGAAAAAACCTACACTCGATCCCTCCGATGTCAACAACTACAGACCAGTATCCCTTCTTTCTTTTCTCTCCAAAACTCTTGAACGTGCCGTCCTTGGCCAGCTCTCCTGCTATCTCTCTCAGAATGACCTTCTTGATCCTAATCAGTCAGGTTTCAAGACTGGGCATTCAACTGAGACTGCTCTTCTCTGTGTCACGGAGGCTCTCCGCACTGCTAAAGCTAACTCTCTCTCCTCTGCTCTCATCCTTCTAGACCTATCTGCTGCCTTTGATACTGTGAACCATCAGATCCTCCTCTCCACCCTCTCCGAGCTGGGCATCTCCGGCACGGCCCACGCTTGGATTGCGTCCTACCTGACAGGTCGCTCCTACCAGGTGGCGTGGCGAGAATCTGTCTCCGCACCACGTGCTCTCACCACTGGTGTCCCCCAGGGCTCTGTTCTAGGCCCTCTCCTATTCTCACTATACACCAAGTCACTTGGCTCTGTCATATCCTCACATGGTCTCTCCTATCATTGCTACGCAGACGACACACAATTAATCTTCTCCTTTCCCCCTTCTGATAACCAGGTGGCGAATCGCATCTCTGCATGTCTGGCAGACATATCAGTGTGGATGACGGATCACCACCTCAAGCTGAACCTCGGCAAGACGGAGCTGCTCTTCCTCCCGGGGAAGGACTGCCCGTTCCATGATCTCACCATCACGGTTGACAACTCCATTGTGTCCTCCTCCCAGAGTGCTAAGAACCTTGGCGTGACCCTGGACAACACCCTGTCGTTCTCCACTAACATCAAGGCGGTGACCCGATCCTGTAGGTTCATGCTCTATAACATTCGCAGAGTACGACCCTGCCTCACACAGGAAGCGGCGCAGGTCCTAGTCCAGGCACTTGTCATCTCCCGTCTGGATTACTGCAACTCGCTGTTGGCTGGGCTCCCTGCCTGTGCCATTAAACCCCTACAACTCATCCAGAATGCCGCAGCCCGTCTGGTGTTCAACCTTCCCAAGTTCTCTCACGTCACCCCGCTCCTCCGCTCTCTCCACTGGCTTCCAGTTGAAGCTCGCATCCGCTACAAGTCCATGGTGCTTGCCTACGGAGCTGTGAGGGGAACGGCACCTCCGTACCTTCAGGCTCTGATCAGGCCCTACACCCAAACAAGGGCACTGCGTTCATCCACCTCTGGCCTGCTCGCCTCCCTACCTCTGAGGAAGCACAGTTCCCGCTCAGCCCAGTCAAAACTGTTCGCTGCTCTGGCACCCCAATGGTGGAACAAGCTCCCTCATGACGCCAGGACAGCAGAGTCAATCACCACCTTCCGGAGACACCTGAAACCCCACCTCTTTAAGGAATACCTGGGATAGGATAAAGTAATCCTTCTAACCCCCCCCCTAAAAGATTTAGATGCACTATTGTAAAGTGGTTGTTCCACTGGATATCATAAGGTGAATGCACCAATTTGTAAGTCGCTCTGGATAAGAGCGTCTGCTAAATGACTTAAATGTAATGTTTAGCCTTCATTCTGCTTACACATGTCTAATATTTAAGCTTATATTCATTATTCTTTCTACTTCAAAGAGAACAGTAGAGGTTACTGAAAATCATCAGATGACTGGAAAATCTCCAACATTGCTCGGTATGGTATCTCTAGTCTGATTGTCCTTATCTCCAGAAAAGTCAGTCTTTAGCTGCTTGTCTAAGACATGTAACAAATTGCTAAACTGTCTCACCAGTTTTATGTGTCAGTTGTTAAAATGTCTGAATCGTGAACGCTGTGTTCACCTGTGGCACGAAGTATCCATTTAACTCAGCCACAGCCCTGACGTAGTCCGTTGGTTCTCCGGCGTCTGCGAGTGTGGAGAAAATGTCCTGCACATCTGTCCCAGCATGACGTAGAAGCAAAGCTGTCCTCCGTTGTTTTGTAACTGCATCAGCGTCCCGTATTAGTCCTTGACCATCCGCGAACAGCTCAAATGCCATCAAACACCTGGTCCAGAGTGGACCTAGCATAGCAAGCTCATTGTAGCGGTCAAACTTTGGCACGGTGACAAATGTTATCTCAACGACACTAACTCACTTTTCAGATTTTACTATAGTTTTTAAACATTATCCTCGTCGCCATTGTTCAGTCCTATACTTACAACTTTCAGCTAAGTTAGGATATTATACTGAATTGAATCAACCAGACTCAGACGTAAACTTCAACATGTCTTTACTCCATCATTGTCTGTGTAACAAGCCCCGCATGCCTTTACTTACGTGGTGACGTCCTATCAGTACGTCACACCAATACACGACACTGGGGACAAAAAAAAGGCCACGCTAAAATGTGCAGTTTTGTCACACAACCCAATGCCACAGATGTCTCAAGTTGAGGGCGTGCACAATTGTCATGATGACTTCAGGAATGTCCACCAGAACTGTTGTTCATTTCTCTACCAATGTCATTTTAGAGAATTTGCCAGTATGTCCAACCTGCCTCACACCACGTGTAACCACACCAGCCCATTACCTCCACATCCGGCTTCTTCACCTGCTGGATCAACTGAGGGGAGGGGTGGCGAAGTGCTGAGGAGTATTTCTGCCTGTAATAAAGCCTTTTTGTTAAGAAAAACTAATTCTGATTGGGGTGGTGGGTGGGCCTATGCCAGGCCCCTGCCCAGTTATGTGAAATCCATAGATTATGGCCTAATGAACTTATTTCAATTGACTGATTTCCTTATATGCACTATAACACTTTGAAATTGTTGCATTTATATTTTTGTTCAGTAAAATTGGGTTCTTAAAGTACAAAAATATCCACTCTCTAACTATACTGAACAAAAATATAAAACGCAACATGCAACAATTTCAAAGTTATTGAGTTACAGTCATATGAACGGTAACTCAGCAATAATTTCTTCACAAACTGTCAGAAACCATCTCTGGGAAGCTCATCTGCATGCAGGTTGTCAGTTCGGTGTCGTAACAAAATTGCATTTAATCAATGGCAATTTTAATGCTCAGAGATACAGTGATGAGATCCTGAGGACAATTGTGAGGCCCATTTTTTTTTAAGCCCATTGTCGTGCAATTCATCCGCCGCCATCACCTCCTCTTTTAGCATGATAATGCACGGCTGCATATCGCAAGGTTCTGTACACAATTCCTGGAAGCAGAAAATGTACCCAGTTCTTCCATGGCCTGCATACTCAAACATGCCACCCATTGAGCATGTTTGGGATGCCCTGGATCAACATGTAAACAGTGTTTTCCAGTTCCCGCCAATATCCAGCAACTTTATATTTTTGTTCACTGTAGATAGTACAGTAGAATGTTTGAATGGATGCATTCTTACCTTTTGCAATAATTTTGTTTGTACAAATGTTTCATTGATGTCAATGGCAGGTCTGTGCGAAAGTTGAAGTCGTCAGGATTCAGCACTAGGCGTTAACACAGTAGAAAAAGGATTCAAGGAAGGAAAGCAGGGGTTTGCACAAGACATACTGTAATAGTCCAGTCTTGATGTGATGTAGAAGAGGGGTCAATTTACTTATGGTCTTTTTCACAGGTTTGTCAGTTGGCTGTGTTCAATGGGGTGCTGTGGACGATGTTAAATTCTCCCCTAATAAAGGACCATGGTTCCTTACTCTTTCAACTCTGCAAATAGTGTATTTTTTACCTTAAACTACAAGATAGGTTTATTTGATAACAATATACATGATTTAAATCTCATGTCAGAGGCTGGCCTACCACATGCTGCCCCCCCCCCCCCCCAACAGAACAGTTGTTTGATTGGTGGTGAACAAATGATTGTTATACTGTTTTAAAACATTTATTCCCATTAACAATGTACATTTTGGCCAAGAAAATCTTGTCATCTTTTTTTTTTTTTTTTCCAGGTCTTACATTTATCTTACAGATTCAAAAACATGATGCTAAAAATGACTGTCTGGTGTACTAGGTGGTAAAATGCACACTGCGTTACCGTTACAGTTTAATTTGTCGCACGGGTCGGAAACCACATTAGGTGTGTCCTATAGAATCATCCCCCACTCGTGCCAAAAGAACAGCGGTAATAATAAACAAAGGCTAATATTAATTTACAAAATGGACAGATCCGGAGAAAGAGCGTAAGACACATTGTCCCCTTGGAGCATATTTTCCCTCTTCCAGACGTGGAAGACCAACATGGAAGGAAGAAAATGATTTTAAGAGGAAAAGACAACTGAACCTTTGCGACATGCACCTGCCACCTGGACAAAAAGGCTAATAGCAGTTGGTATGATCCATCGACATGTTTTTTTAAAGGACAGAAAATGTTAAGACATAATCCAGTTAGTATTAAAGTGAGAGAGGGGGAAGATGGGAGGTATAGCAGAGGGAGAGAGAGTATATGAGAGGGTCGCACTGAAATTCTCTAGCTTATAATTTTAAAAAGGGTCTCCTTTCGATTGGGGGGGGTGAGAACAGTTCCCGCATCATTACTCTCTAGGCCGTGATTGGTTGTCTTGATAATATTTGTGGTCTGGGCTCGTTCACTCAGTTCATTGGATATTGGCTAAGTGCTCCCGCCACAGCATTGGCCGCTGCGGCCCTGGGGGGCGGGCTCCTGAAGGTCCACTCCTGCCCGGGCCCGGCCCCCTGCCCCGGCTGTGCCCTGAGCCTCGTTCTTGGGCAGCTTCTTTGCTACAAGGACAGAGAGTAGAGTAGAGTGGGCCATTAATGCTGCGTTCGTGTGCTCCCAGAATTAACAGATACACAGAACATCCAAAATGTGGATTCCTCGCCATCTGGACTAGTGAAAGCCAATTCCTATCCTGTTTGCATTGTATTGGTAGTTACTGACGGTAAGTCGCTCTGGATAAGAACGTTTTCTATATAACAAAAATGAAACGTAAATGTAGTAGGCATCCACCAATTTTAATTCATCCTATACCTGGGTTTTTAAAGTAGCAACAATGTAAGGGTGAAGGTCTATTTAGGCTTTTGAGACAAACCCATAGAATAGTAATCATACATTCTGTGTGATCACTATAGGCCAATAGCGCTTGGAGTAAGTTGGGACTGGGTAGATGGTTGCCCTTACCTATGGCCATGAAGATTTCGTTGACATTCATAGCAGTCTTAGCTGAAGTCTCCATGAACAGTAGACTGTTGTCATCGGCATAGGCCTGTGCTTCCTGTAAAGACAGGACAATTATATTATTAATACAGAATTTTGGGGGATTATTCAAGGCTATAACAGGTTCTTAAGCATTAAGGAGGGAATCCCGGACACAGATTGAGTTTAGACCTGGACTAAAAAGCTATTTAAATTAAGATTTTCCATTGACAATTCCAGGAAATTGGCCCTAAATGACAATGTGGACGACAAAGTATTTTTTGTTTTACATACTGTGCATTTGGAAAGTATTCATACCCCTTCACTTTTTCCACATTTTGTTACGTTACAGGCATTTTCTAAAATAGATTAAATTAATATTTTTCCTCATCTATCAACACACAATGACAAAGGAAAAACAGGTTTTTAGAAATGCTTTGCAAATGTATTTGAAAATAAAAAACAGAAATACCTTATTTACATAAGTATTCAGACCCTTTACTATGAGACTCAAAATTGAGCTCTGGTGCATCCTGTTTTCATTGAGCATCCTTGAGATGTTTCTACAACTTGGGAGTCCATCTGTGGTTGATTTGGAAAGGCACACACCTGTGTGTGTGTGTGTGTGTGTGTGTTATATATATGATGAGTCCCACAGTTGACAGTGCATGTCAGAGAAAAAAAAACAAGCCATGAGGTCCGTAGAGCTCTGAGACAGGATTGGTCAAGGCACAGATCTGGGGAAGGGTACCAAAAAATGTCTGCAGCATTGAAGGTCCCCAAGAACACAGTGGCCTCAATCATTCTTAAATGGAAGAAGTTTGGAACCACCCAGACTCTTCTTAGAGGCCTTTATGGTAGAGTGGCCAGACAGAAGCCACTTCTCAGTAAAAAAGTACATGACAGCCCGCTTGGAGTTTGCCAAAAGGCACCTAAAGAACTCTCAGACCATGAGAAACAAGATTCTGTGGTATGATGAAACCAAGCTTGAACTCTTTGGCCTGAATGCCAAGCTTCACGTCTGGAGGAAACCAGGTACCGCTCATCATCTTGCTAATACCATCCCTACGGTGAAGCATGGTGGTGGCAGCACCATGCTGTGGGGATGTTTTTCAGCAGCAGGGACTGGGAGACTAATCAGGATTGAGAGCAAAGTACAGAAAACCTGCTCCAGAGTGCTCAGGACTTCAGACTGGGGAGAACGACCCTAAGCACACAACCAAAACAACACAGGAGTGGCTTCGGGACAAGTCTCTGAATGTCCTTGAGTGGCCCAGTCAGAGTCCAGACTTGAACATCTCTGGAGATACCTAAAAATAGCTGTGCAGCGACGCTCCGCATCCAACCTGACAGAGCTTGAGAGGACAAGCAGAGAAAAAAGGGAGAAACTCCCCAAATACAGGTGTACCAAGTTTGTAGCATCATACCCAATAAGACTCGAGGCTGTAATCGCTACCAAAGGTGCTTCAACAAAGTACTAAGTAAAGAGTCTGAATACTTATGTAAATGTGATTTCAGTTTATAAATGTTAAACTTTTTTTTTTTTAAACAGTTATTGCTTTGTTATTATGGGTGTGTATGTAGATTGATGAGGGGAAAAACTATTTAATCCATTTTAGAATAAGGCTGTAATGTAGCAACATGCGGAAAAAGTTAAGGCGTCTGAATACTTTCCGACAGCACTGTATGCGTGTGTGTGTGTGTATGTGTATACAGTTGAAGTCATTAAAACTCGTTTTTCAACCACTCCACAAATTTCTTGTTACCAAACTATAGTTTTGGCAAGTCACTAAGGACATCTTCCTTATTGCATGACACGTAATTTTTCCAACAATTGTTTACAGACAGATTATTTCACTGTTTACATACACTAAGTTGACCGTGCCTTGAAACAGCTCGGAAAATTCCAGAAAATGTCATGGCTTTAGAAGCTTCTGATTGACTCAAATGATGTCAATTAGCCTATTATAGGTGTACCTGTGGATGTATTTCAAGGCCTACCTTCAAACTCAGTACCTTTTTGCTTGACAGCATGGGAAAATCAAAAGAAATCAGCCAAGAACTCAGAAAAAAATTGTAGACCTCCACAAGTCTGACTCATCCTTGGGAGCAATTTCCAAACGGCTGAAAGTACAACGTTCATCTGTACAAACAATACTACGCAAGTATAAACACCATAGGACCACACAGCCGTCATACCGCTCAGGAAGGAGACGCGTTCTGTCTCCTAGAGATGAACGTTCTTTGGTGCGAAAAGTGCAAATCAATCCCAGAACAGCAGCAAAGGACCTTGTGAAGATGCTGGAGGAAACGGGTACCAAAGTGTCTATATCCACAGTAAAACAAGTCCTATATCGACATAACCTGAAAGGCCGCTCAGCAAGGAGGAAGCCACTGCTCCAAAACCGCCATAAAAAAGACAGACTATGGTTTGCAACTGCACATGGGGACAAATATCGGCCATAATGACCATCGTTATGTTTGGAGGAAAAAGGGGGAAGCTTGCAAGCCAAAGAACACCATCCCAACCATGAAGCACAGGGGTGGCAGCATCATGTTGTAGGGGTGCTTTGCTGCAGGAGGGACTGGTGCACTTCACAAAATAGATGGCATCATGAGGACGGACAATTATGTGGATATATTGATGCAACATCTCTAGACATCAGTCAGGAAGTTAAAGCTTGGTCACAAATGGGTCTTCCAAATGGACAATGACCCCAAGCATACTTCCAAAGTTGTGGCAAAATGGCTTAAGGACAACAAAGTCAAGGTACTGGAGTGACCATCACAAAGCCCTGACCTCAATCCTATAGAAAATGTGTTGGCAGAACTGAAAAAGCATGTGCGAGCAAGGAGGCCTACAAACCTGACTCCGTTATAGCAGCTCTGTCAGGAGGAATGGGCCAAAATTCACCCAACTTATTGTGGGAAGATTGTGGAAGGCTACCCAAAACGTTTGACCCAAGTTAAACAATTTAAAGGCAATGCTACCAAATACTAATTGAGTGTACGTAAAATTCTGACCCACTGGGAATGTGATGAAATAAATAAAAGCTGAAATAAATCAATCATTCTCTCTATTATTCTGACATTTCATTCTTAAAATAAAGTGGTGATCCTGACTGACCTAAGACAGGACATTTTTACTAGGATTAAATGTCAGGAATTGTGAAAAACTGAGTTTAAATGTACTTGGCTGAGGTGTATGTAAAATTCCGACTTCAACTGTATGTATGTATGTATGTATATTTGTTTAAAATGTACACTATCATAGTACCACACCAAATAGTAGAAGACAATTTGGCCTATGACAAAAAAAACAACAACTAACAATTGATTCATCAGCATCTGATATTGTTATTATCATGC
The DNA here is from genome assembly GCF_901001165.1 of Salmo trutta. Taxonomy (NCBI): domain Eukaryota; kingdom Metazoa; phylum Chordata; class Actinopteri; order Salmoniformes; family Salmonidae; genus Salmo; species Salmo trutta. Next base: position 67,299,052 of record NC_042958.1, on the reverse strand, counting down.
TAACTGTTTTGTTATGTTGTCAATCAATGAAACACACACACGGCGTGGGAATTGTTCTCACCTGGAGATCAACGGCTCTCTTGTTGGCGACGTCGGCCTTGTTCCCAGCCAGAGCGATGACGATGTTGGGGCTGGCTTGTCTCTGCAGCTCCTTCACCCAGTTCTTTGCTCGCGTAAAAGTGTCCTGGTGAAACACGCAAAAGGAACAGAATGCATCATTTACATTAAGGTTATGACAGGGTAAGAGAGTTGAACTAAGCCCATAAAGCATTGACAAGTTAAATTCTTAAAGGACCAAACTATTTTTTTCACTGGTCATTAAATTCAATTGGACGCCCTGCCTTCACAGTTGTAAGGGGAAACAGATAAAGAGCCTTTACGCACTCTGTTGGTGATGTCGTAGACCACAATCGCCGCCTGGGCTCCTCTGTAGTACATGGGCGCCAGGCTGTGGTATCGCTCCTGGCCTGCCGTGTCCCAAATCTCAAACTTGACCGTCGTGTCGTCCAGGCAGACAGTCTGTGTGAGGAAGGCAGCTGGATAATAGTAAGATGGAGGAAGGGAGGGAAGAAAAGTTAAGTGGATATGCCAGGGGAGGAAACCGAGCGGTGTTCATGACGTTCGGAAATGTCTTACATAGCGCTGACTTTATTCCTACATGACAGAGAAGCAGGTCTGTTCTACTTAATACATTTATACCGGCACGTCGATCAGTAACGTTGCACCGCCATGACGCGGGGGCTGACATGTCCAGCTCTCCCACTCTCTTCAATGTCAACATTTGTTTTGTCATTTCTGGCACTTAAAACCTATCCAGTGTAGGGAAAGCTTTCAGTTGCAGTTCCTCAATTTGCTCTACGCAGAGGAGGCCTACCGACTGAGTCGTACACACACGTTAAAAAAACGCAGAGGCGTTAAAAAAAAAAAAAAAAGGAACTTTGATAGGGTTCTATTTTTATAATACAAAAACACACACAAACAATTTATCTGTGAATTCTGAATAGCTATCCAGGGATTGTTCCATAGGGTTGTGTTTTTAGGGGGTGATATTAGTTCTGGTAGAATACGTTCAAATCTTCTTCAATATTGTTAAAAAGTGTTCTTAACTATGAAGTTGTTCATTTTCTTCGCTTTATCCTTTGAAAATAGACACGGGAAAAGATTATTGGGACGAGCGTGCACATCTTCAATATGTACCCATTGTTCCTCTTTAGTGCATTTTAACTATGTCGCAAGTAAAAACCCTGGGTGGCAAATTGCTACAATTCCAAGTCTGGAAGGTTAAACCACCCTCAGACTTAGGAAGTTGTAAAACTTTCCTTTTTATTCTATGAGTATCAAAGTGACTTCTATTGATAGTCCACAGTGACTAAGAAAAACTAATAACATGGACACTATCAACAAACAGTACTTTGTAATAGGCTCATAATGTTATGCAAGGTCATTGGACAAAATGTGTATTTTTGGTATCATTTGTGCTTTTTAACCATGTCCTGCCAAACAGGTTGGAGGATTAACTTCCTAACGAGCACAGCACTGCTGCTTCTACGGATCAGAACTGCAGAGAGAAATGCTAATCCCATGTCCAAACTACAAACATTAGAATTCCACAATCACATGACAGCGCAGAGAGTCCATGGCCTCGTTCCAATCCTTCCTTCCTACCTCACTTTATTGAGCCCAATCACTGACATGACTGGGTCATTAAATCATTGATTACCTACTAGAAGGGAGGAAGAAAGATTGCATTTTTTGAACAAGGCCCATTTCTCCAGCAGTGAGGACCCATGAGGCATGTCAACCTTTGGCCCCTCTAACAATTCTTACATTGCGGCCATTTCCTATCGTTGACTGGAGCTCACTATTGTGAATTGCATTCGATAAGCTAATATCCGGCAGAAATGCCGTTCTACAGTTTTAATCCATTTCCTTTTTGGGCGTTAATGACATCTCCACTACGGTAGCATCGTCCTCTACATTGACTTGCTTGAGCATACATTGCGTTGACTACAAAAGGTCAAATAAAGGTTAAATAAATGCAATTTCAGTGTCAACCCTACACTTTCTCCTTTGGTCTGACCTCATTTGCTTTGTTTTTAACAGCCATGATATGGTGATGCCATTCTTGCAATGAGATCTAGTAAAGCCAAATATCACAGATATAAAAGACCACTTGATGGAATACAGAAACCTGCAGTGGGTCATATCAAACCACCAGAAATAGCCTGCACAAACAATAGTAAAAAAAAAAAAATATAGATAGATAGATATACACACACACACACTAAATAACTCACCTCCGATGGTGCTCTCTTGGTATTCCTGAAACTGGCCCTTGACGAAGCGCAGCACCAGGCTGGACTTGCCCACCGCCGATTCCCCCAGCAGCACCAGCTTGAACTGGCAGATCTTGTTGCCTGCCGCCGGGCCGTTGGGTCGCGCCGGTCCTCCACGGCCCGCCATGGAGCTGTGCAGAGGCTATCCTGAATGAGAGGGGCTTGGCCACGCCAAGAGAGACAGCGGGGTGGGGGGGGTCTGGAGCAGCAGTGGAATTCCGATACGTGGGGGCAGCGGTTGGGATCCGGATAACACAGGCACAGGTGGGGATCAAGTTCGAAGGGCTGAGCTGATCGGAGCCGGAAACCAGGCAAAGTAAAGAGAAGAAGTGCAGCAACTGGGGTGCTGGTGTAGAGAAAAGATAAACGATTACTGACAAGAAGTAGAAGCATAAAAAAACACCACAGTTAGTCTGGCTGGAAAGTCCCTGCAGGTATAGGTGGAAGTGGAAGTTAGGCAAACCACACGGGTCCTCGTGTGAGAGCAGTCTTGCTATTGGCCACCATATCTTCCTGGCATGATGTGTTAATATTGATAACCCAAACATTGGCAGATATGAAGTAGAGCCTCTTCAGTTAATGTGTTGGTAGGCAGTTGGCCTATTCGATATCAACCAAAGCATTATAAACTACGTCCAGAAATACCTCCACGGGGTGCATCTTGTCTGTCTGATTTTGCATGGCTGGCTAAAAAAAAAAAAACACTTACAAACTGTGTCCCTATAATGTGCACTCTTTATCAATGATGTAGATGACTGATAGGCCCGGGGCTCTGTGTTGAAGCCACCGCACCTCCATCTTGGCACTCCTACACCATTGTAAAATATATTTAGGAAGCTATAGAAATGAATTTATTAGTGTCTACACATTTGTTTTTGCCATGTTTATTCTATTACAGACACCTTAGTGCCAATATGGCCGAAAGGAGGCTTCAAAGGCTCTCAATGTCCAATACATAGCATCAGCATTCCAAGGTTTATTTACATCATTGCTCTTTACTGTTTGATGCCATCTATGTACACTGAACAAAAATATAAAACGCAACATGTAAAGTGTTGGTCCAATGTTCCATAAGCTCAAATAAAATATACCAGAAATGTTCCATATGGACAAAAGCTTATTTCGCTCAGATTTTGCACACAAATGTTTTTACATACCTGTTAGTGAGCATTTCTGCTTTCCAAGATAATCCAGCCACCTGACGAGTGTGGCATATCAAGAAGCTGATTAAACAGCAGGATCATTACACAGGTGCACCTTGTGCCGGGGACAATAAAAGGCCACACTAAAATGTGCAGTTTTGTCAAAAAACACAATGCCACAGATGTCTCAAGTTGAGGGGGCGTGCAATTGGCATGCTGACTGCAAGCATGTCCACCAGCGCTGTTGTCAGAGAATATAATGTTAAATAAGCCACCTCCAATGTCGTTTTAGAGAATTTGGCAGTATGTCCAACCCGCCTCACAACCGCAGACCACGTGTATGGTGTTGTGGGGGCGAGCGAGCGGATTGAGTTTATTTTTTACAGGGACAGTGCACATTAACCAACGTTTCAGTAAAAGTGATGGTTTTAGCCAACCTGCTAATTTTCAACCGCAGTCCCTGGGCAGATTAGTTTGCTGATGTCAACGTTGTAACAGAGTGGCCCATGTCCCAGTTCTTCCATTGCCTGCATACTCACCAGACATGTCACCGATTGACCATGTGTGGGATGCTCTGGATCGACGTGTATGACAGTTTGTTCCAGGTCCCGTCAATACCCAGCAACTTCGCACAGCCATTAAAGAGTGGGACAATATTCCACAGCCTGATCAACTCTCTGCAAAGCAGATATGTCGCGCTGCATGAGGCAAATGGTGGTCACACCAGATACTGACTGGTTTTCTGATCCACCTTTAATTAAGGTATCTGTGACCAACATGGGGCCTAATGAATTCATTTAATTTGACTGATTCCCTTATATGAACTGTAACTCTGCAACATCTTTGAAATTGTTGCGTTTATATTTTTGTTCACCAACTGTGTCTGTCCAAAAGCTGTCACTGGCGTAACGTTAGCTAGCTAACTAACAACTAGGACGTTGAGTTTCAGTGCACTGCCTAAGTTAAGAGTACAACAAAATCTACCAGTTCAACAACCATATGACAGACAGCTCATACGTTAGCTAGCTAACTTAGATGGCAAAACAACAGTCAGTAAGTGGAAAATGCATAGATAGTTGACTAGCAGCGATGGCTGGAGCGTTTTAGTAGCTTACTCGCTACTACGCTAGCATTTCTAGTAAGCTAGCTGACTACTGTAACGTAACTAGCTAGGTATCAAATCGTATTTGTCACATGCGCCGAATACAACAGGTGTAGACTTTACCGTGAAATGCTTACTTACGATCTCTTTCCCAACGATGCAGTTAAAAATATATATTTAAACAATATAACAAAAATGAGGACATATAGAAGGACTGTACACAAAGATGATCAACTATTATTTAGAGGGGAAATGTGTTCTTTCTTACCGATTTAGATTCCAGTCGTAGTATTTGCCCTTACTCTTCAAATGATTGTTCGGATGTTTGTTTCACTTATCAGTTTTGCGAATGACTATCCTGTATTTCCGCGTTGTGTAACTGAACATCCGGGTTACACACACCTTCCTGAAACGAGGCTCTCGAATCTGGAGTAGTGGGATGAGAAAGCTCACATTTTTATTTGTATAACACGCTGCCTAGGTAGTCTGACTCTAGGCTAGACTACTGTACACTGACACCAGGACCTCAAAATGCAAAACCAGCCCCTGGAGGAAGAAGTTAAATGGATAGGAAGCCTGTCGGTATCAGTTGTTGCAGTGGCCACCTCAGCAGATATTTCCCAAAACAAACTAACGTTACCAAAGTTAGCTAGCTATGCACTAGCCCATGACTCTCAGTTCCATTAACGTTACATTACACGTAAGAGTCATTGGACGAAGCGCCTTCTACTAGGGGATTTTGTGAAGAGTCCCGAAGTTCAATCTGCACATTAACACGCGTCGCTTGCGGTACGGTTTTGGGAGCATAAAGACCTTATCTTTCATATCAGCAAGAAATAATTAAAAACACATTATACGCACCTTGCTAGTGTGCCCATTCATCCACCCATCTCCATGTTACAGTGCTTGTTTACGAAAGACAAGAGTCCTGTGCTAATTAGCTACCTAGCATGAAAGATAAGGGTCATGTGTTTCGAAAGCCGTTTAACAAGCAATGATTATTGACGTTTGTAAACGTTTAAACAAAGCGTCGGAATTATTGTTCACATGAGGCAGTCGTAAGAGAAGCTAAATGGCTGAAAACTAGGGAGAAGGTAGAATGCAACCTAGAGTCTGAGAACTAGCTATGCACCATCTAAGAGTGGCCACCAACAAAAACGAGTGTTACACATTGCTTTAACAACTGTGTAGTAGAGGTCGACCGATTAATCGGAATGGCCGATTTCAAGTTTTCATAACAATGGGTAATCCGCATTTTTGGGTGTCATCAGTGTTGCCAATTTAGCGACTTTGTCGCTATATTTAGCGAGTATTCAGACCCCTCTAGCGACACATTTTCTGGTGTTATTGGAGACGTTCTTACTCTTCTCAACGAGCAGCGGGTGCTGCTGTGGGCCCCACCCTGTCCCAAAGCACTCACAGGCGGCCCAGTCCTCGTGCAGCAGTCCCTCCCAGCTGCAGTCAGAGCAGGAGATGTTCACCCCTCCGCATCCAGACTGCAAATGAATCGCGCATGCGGGAAGCCACCGCTGGCTGATCCCACCCTGGCTTTCATTCAGGGCAGGATGTAAAATGTTCTTTGTCTAAAATAAATCACTGCATTTGACTCACACAGCCTCAGTCACTTACTCACCTTGTCCACTGTTTGTGTGCCTCTCTGTGACATAAGCTAAACATCTAGCTGGCTACCTCATCATGTCTTAGTCCAAACTGTACAATCAAAAATCCATAAAGGAGTGGGAATCAAACCATGAATTCAAAGGCTGGTTGAAGCCGTTTACTGGAGATGATACACGGGCATACTGCCTGTATTGTAAGGCAGATTTCTACACCAAACTTAGTGATGTAAAAAAACACATGACAACTCAAAAACATACTCAAAAGGCAAAGCCTTATAACAGTTCCACCCAAAACAAGCTGCCATTTATGGTTTAAAAAAATTTACTGCAAAAAAGGCTGAGGCCACCATGGCATTAGCTATCGCTGAACACTGTTCCATGCTGGCATGTGATCACATTGGAGAAGCATGTAGAGCTGCTTTCTCAGACTCCACTGCTGCTACCCACTTCAAAATGCACAGGACAAAGTGCACAGAAATGATTAATGATGTTCTAGCACCATACTTTATGAAAAAGTTGGTCGCAGATGTGGGTGACCAGAGTTTCAGCCGTCTCCTCGATGAGTCCACAGATGTAAGTGTTTCTAAGTACCTGGGGGTTGTGATAAGGTACTTTAGTGACACCAAGCAGACAATTATATCAACATTTCTGGGGCTTGTTGAGTTGGAGGGAGGAGATGCCAAATCTATAGCCCGTGCTGTTGTGGCTTAAAAAGTGTTGTCTTAAAAAATAAACTCCTGGGGATAGGGACTGACAATGCCTCTGTTATGACGGGGATTAACAATGGGGTCCATAAAGTGCTGAAGGAGGAGTATGGCTTCAAATATCTGGTTCTTATTCGTTGTGTGTGCCACTCTCTGCAGCTTGCTGTAAGTCATGCTTCCAATGACACCATTCCCCGTAGTGTGGAGTACTTGGTACGAGAGACTTAACTGGTTTTCAGTGTCTCCAAAGCGCAGGGAGGCCTACAAGGCCATATATAAGACCATGAACTGTGGGGAGAAACCTTTACAGATAACCAAGTTGTGTGCCACACGTTGGCTCTCCATTGAACCCGCGGTTTCACGCATTTTGGACCAGTGGGAGGAGCTTAGGCTGCATTTTGCAGTCACCAAGTCCAGTGAACACTGCTACATGGCTGAGGTTTTATACTCCATGTACAGTGATCCTCAAAACATTGTATCTGACTTTTTTGAAGTCAGTGCTGGGTGAGGTACAGTTGGCCATCAAGGCTTTTGAGGGAGAGCAAGTCGATCCTCTTAAGCTACTTGACAGCTTGGTTAGCCTGATCAAGTCTGTGAGCAGCAGGGTGCTGAATCCACTGTCAAATGTTGATGTACTTAAAGGGCCAATAGATGGATACATCAGTCCCAAACCGTACCTTGGTTACCTTTTTGAGTCAAAGGCAGCTGAGCTCCACCTTGCGCCTGAGGATGAAAACAATGTCCGAAAGTGGTGTGTAGCCTTCACCATCTCCCTCACTAATGAGTTGAGGGCGAGACTGCCGGACAACATCGAAGCATTGCAGTACATTACAGTTTTCAATGTGGAGGAAACTAAAGCACAATAAGAGCCCTGGAGAAATAGAAAAAATAGCCAAGCTCCTTGGCTACTCCCCTGCAAGGATAGACAAGATTGTCCAGCAATGGCGTGCCATCCATCTTAGTAAATGGAATGAGACAAAAAACACACTGGGCTTCTGGAGTGAGATTTGGAAGTTCAGGGATGCAGCTGATATCAACCTGTTTCAAGAACTTGCCATGGCTGCTGTGTCTGTGTTGTCCTTGCCACACTCGAATGCTGAAGTCGAGAGAGTATTCAGCCAGATGAGTGTGGTAAAAAGCAAACTTAGAAATCGAATGTCCTTGCAGACCCTTAACTCCATCCTGTACATTCGATATGGACTGAAGCTGTCTGGTGAGGCTTGCTATGAGCACCAGCTGCCTGATAATGTTTTGCAGCTTTTTGGCACATCAGCTGCTTACTCATTTAAGTCAGCTCCCTCAGTTGCTGAACCTGCCATAGAGAGCCTTGACCAAAATGACGATGACCCACTCTTTCTGTGAGCCAGCACAGCCTGTGTGTGTGTGGAGGTGGGTCTAGAAAAAAAAAACAATTGACCTGAATTAGGGCCAGACTAGTTACCATAATTTTCTCACATTGCCATTGACAGTTTTTTCTATTGTCTCTTTTTGGTCCATTTAGATTGTTAATGTAGATTGTATACAAAAAAAATGTAAAAAATGTTATGGTTAAAAATGTTCACGTTTTACTGTGACTTGTTGTAGGCTCCTAAGTGGACCATAAGGTTAAAAACCAAACCATATGAAGAAAACTAAACAAAAAAATAATAATAAAATACAAACTAAAATAAAAAACTAAGTAACTCCGCCAGAGTGTCTCTTTTGGGTCACTTTTGCCGGTCCCAAGCCCAGATAAAGGAGGAGGGTTGGAATTGTGACATTAAAAAAATCAAGAATCGACAGAAGAAAGTTCATTTGTAGTTCTAAACATATTTAGGGTGTTTTTTACTCACTTTTTGTCTCTCCCACGACGCTATTCCTCTCTCCTGCAGCGTCCATCACAATTACATGCACATGGCCAATTATGCAAATTAGGTGATGACGTCATTTAGTGACTTCTAGTGACTTTTAGAACAGCAAATAGCTACTTTCCTTACTGAGGAGTTGGCAACACTGGTCAGGGTATATGCATCAGTTTGGGTCACCTGGCTCGTTACAAACTGTGTGAAGACCATATCTTCCTAACAAAGACCGTAGTTAATTAGCCAGAATTTTACATAATTGAAGGTTGTGCAATGTAACAGCAATATTTAGACTTAGGGATGCCACCCGTTAGATAAAATACGGAACGGTTCCGTATTTCACTGAAATAATAAACGTTTTGTTTTCTAAATGATCATTTCCGGATTTGACCATATTAATGACCAAGGCTCGTATTTCTGTGTTTATTATATTATCATTAAGTCTATGATTTGATATTTGATAGAGCAGTCTGACTGAGCGGTGGTAGGCACCAGCAGGCTCATAAGCATTCATTCAAACCTCACTTTCCTCTGTTTGCCAGCAGCTTTTCGCAATGCTTGAAGCACAGCACTGTTTATGACTTCAAGTTTATCAACTCCCGAGATTAGGCTGGCAATACTATAGTGCCTATAAGAACATCTAATAGTCAAAGGTCTATGAAATACAAATGGTATAGAGAGAAATGGTCCTATAATAACTACAACCTAAAACTTAACTGGGAATATTGAAGACTCATGTTAAAAGGAACCACCAGCTTTCATATGTTCTCATGTTCTGAGCAAGGAACTTAAACGTTAGCTTTTTTACATGGCACATATTGCACTTTTACTTTCTTCTCCGACACTGTGTTTTTGCATTATTTAAACCAAATTGAACATGTTTCATTATTTATTTGAGACTAAATTGATTTTATGTGTTCTTTTAAGTTAAAATAAGTGTTCATTGTTCATTCAGTATTGTTGTAATTGTCATTATTACATATATATAAAAATCGTCCAATTAAATGGGTATCGGCTTTTTTTGGTCCTCCAATAATTGGTATCGGTATCAGCGTTGAAAAATCATAAATCGGTCGACCTCTACTGTGTAGTACCACTTATTATACACTAGCTATAGTCTAGGTTAAAGGTGTTTTTTTCGACCAAGGCTATAGCACAAACAACAACAATATGTCGCTACATAGTAACTAAATGTAATCTATCAGTGGCCTTGTCAATACATTTTCACACACAGCTCAAATAGTCCTATAACTGCTTGCATACCGAACATTGTTAACATTGTTAGGGCTACCTAATATTGTTAACATTTTTAGGGTCCACCTAACGTTGTCTTTGTCATCAAGCTAACTTTCTGAATTTGTGCTTTGTGTAGATGGACCTCTTCCACTGTCGTCTTTGCGCCTTTTTGTTCCTCCACTGCGTCTGGTGTCTGCAGCTCTGTGGCAAGTTGTTCAGCGGAGAGACATAATGGACTATGGCTTGGTGGAGGAGTTTGTCACCACTGTGTTGGAGGTAGTTCCTGATCTGATGAGTTACAGAGAACGAGTCCAACTCATCATGGGGCTGCGGGCACAGGTGAGAGATGGGACGGATGGGAGAGGAGGGATGGGATAGCACTGGGCATATAATGCATACAGTCTCTAACTTGCATGTGTAAATTAATATAATTTTCACTCTATCAGCTGGTTCTGGAGTTGTGTCGTACAGATCAGCTAGCCGACTCCGAGACCATCCAGCCACACCTGAACAGGATGAGGACCTGTATCATCACTCTTAGTAAAAATGAGGTGAGTGCTGCTACTCAGTGTACTATCAAGACTTGTAACTCTGCTGGTGGTATACATTGGCTAGTTAAATTGACAGACTGTGTGTAATGCTTGCTGTAGACTCCTGATCCAGTGGTGGAGGCATCAAAATCCAACTTCCTGAAGCTGATTCAAAGCCTGCTGGAAGACCCAGTTAAGAGGGAACACTTCTTCCAGGTCAGTGTTGTCACTGACTGTGTAGCTGATCAATTATTCAGAAAGACGTGGCTTTCTATCTTTCTTTCACTTGGAGTAGGTTAACATAAAATATTACTCAAAAGCGCGGACAATTTTCTTCTTGTTTCCTTCTTAGAATGTTTTTCTAGAGGAATTTGGACCCAAGTATGACTCCACACTGCAGAGTCTGGTGTGGGAGTTCATGTCTAGGCTGGAGAAGCTACTTCCAACACCAACCCTTCATCAGGTACCATACTAACATGTTATTACCATCAGCCTACTTTCATGCATGTTTTTATACAAAGAAAATACATGCATATGATAACTTTGTCTATTGCTCTTTTAAAGTCATTCATCTTTCAAATAGATTGCAGCATGGTCCCTACCTGACCACTCTGTTCTAGAGGAGTGTGTGCAGTCAGTGTGTCACCCTGAGCCATTGAAGACCCTTCTCCAGTACCACAAGCCATATAGACATCTGGACAACAATGGTAAGAGGTAGACTTAGAAAATTAAAAGAATGCTATCCATTGTATCTATGTTACGTGGAGCTTTTTTTCGCTGTCGGAAGAAAACCTCTATCTCCAAAACAGACTATTTCAGAATTAAAAAAAAAAACACCATAATTTACCATTAACGAACATAAAATTATGAATCTTCAGAAGCTATTTAGAATACATTTTCTTGGTCCTAGAAATGTGAAATGTTCAGAGTACATAGAAGGGAGTTACTGCTTTCAATACATGTAAAAAGGGAGTTAAGGTTTTCATCCTTGTGAATGTCAAGACATTGATTTGTGTCCTAAAACTACAAAAGTAGGATCTGGGTTTGATATATAACATTTCTGTTTGACTTGCATGTTTTGATAAAGACTTGTGTTTTCTTGTCCTCAGCTCTATCTTCGGGTGACAACCACAGCTCGCCGTCACTCTCGCTTCTAGAAACAGTTGAGATCTTTGAAACAGAGATCAAATCAGATCCTATGCAGGGGTTTATGAACATTCTAAGCTCTGCCTCGTCTGTCAACGAGTCAGAAATGAACAGACATTTTCATCAACCTCAAACTGACAGTAGGCTGAAAATCCAAAGAAACCCTCACAGCAGCCAACAGGAAGTACAGGAGAGTTCTAGTTTGTCTACTTCCTGTCTGTTCCTTCAGCCCACAGTGCTGCTGCACAGACTTGACATTGCTGATATGCCATTACCCGTGTCCTCTCCAACATTGAGTCCAACATTGAGGATAAAGAGTGTACCTCAGTATTCTTTGAAGCCTGACCCATCCTATACAATGGGGAAATCTAACAGAAGCAAGCGTGTCAAAATGTGCTCCTTATGTGGGAAGACTTTTATTTAAGCAGAAGATTTGATGGCACACATGAGATCTCACACTGAGCAGAGTACTTACCAGTCTTTTGAAGAGCTTAACATGTCTACATCATCTTTTGAGGATGGGATAGAGATGTCCCAGCCCCATGGCACGTCACCCCTGAGCCCAACAACTTCCAAAGTTTGTCCCACTCCAAGACAGTCCTCCAAATCCAGACAGTCCTCCAAATCCAGACCATGTCACGTGTGTCTCAAGACTTTCTATACTGTATATTCAATGAGAAAGCATATGATTTTCAAACATGATCAGCTCATTTACCAGTGCCTCGACTGTGGAGAACAATTCGAGAGAAAGTTTAATTTGAGGGAACATAAGGCAGAGTGCCATCCCACTCTGTCATCCAAAGCCAGAACATGCCATTTGTGTAACAAGACTTTCGGCAGCCCATATTTAATGAGAAAACACCTCAAATCCCAACATGATCAGCTCCCTTACCAGTGCCGCGACTGTGGAGAACATTTTAAGAGGAAATGTAATTTGAGGGAACATAAGAAAAACTGCCCCACAATGTTTCCTTGCCTCAGCTGTGGAGAAAGGTTTGAGGAAAGGTGTAATTTGAAGGAGCATAAAAAAAGAGTGCTTGGCAGTGAAAAAGCTCTTCTCTTGCTCTCTGTGCAAGAAGACCTTCATTGAAGCAAGGGGGTTGACCGCACACATGAGATCTCACGAGAAAAGGTCTAATTTGAAAGAACCTAAAGTGTGCTTAGCTGCAAAAAAACGCCACTTTTGCTCGACGTGTAATAAAACATTCATTAAAGTACACGATTTGAAAGCACACTGGAGATCATACACTTACCAGTGCACCCAGTGTTTGCAAAGCTTTCAACATCAGGAGAACTTACAGAAACATCTGCAGTATGCTCGTGAGGAGGCAGCTCAACTAGAAGAGGTTAACACATTTACACCATCTTTTGAGGAGGAGATGGAGACATCCCAGCCCCACAACACTTCCAATGTTCGTCGCAATCAAAAATACTCTTTCAGAGCCAGAACATGCCGTCTGTGTCACAAGACTTTCAACAGTATAGCTTTAATGCGAACGCACCTGAATTCCAAACATGCTCAGCTCCCTTACCAGTGCCTCCACTGTGGAGAAAATTTCAAGAAGAAGATTCATTTGAAAGCACATAGGAAAGAGCACCATCCCACTTCAAGTCTCCAACCCAAGGAGTCCGTCAAAGCCAGAACATGCCGCTTGTGTCACAATACTTTTGACAGTACATTTTTTATGAGAAAGCACCTCAAATCCCAACATGGCCAGCTCCCTTACCAGTGCCTGGGCTGTGGAGGAAATTTCATAAAGAACTCTCATTTGAGGGAGCATAAAAAAGAGTGCTTTCAGAGACCACAGCAAGACTTAAGGGAGTCAAACGAGGGAGTCGATCCAAACCAGCACCAAGGGATGTTAATCCAGCAGATAGCAGCAGCTCTCTGGCAACAAGGGAGAGTGAGACAGAGATTCCACAGTCCCACAGCTCTTTAAACCTTATAACCTCCGATACACCCCCCACTCAGAAACCCTATCTTTGTGAAATATGTGGTAAGGATTTCCTGATGCTGTTTCGAATGAAAGAACATATGAGAGCACACACAGGAGAGCGCCCTTTCCCTTGCCGAGACTGTGGCAAAGGTTTTAGCAGAAGGCGGAGTCTGAAACGCCATCGATTGATTCATACAGAAGGTCGGCCATTCCTTTGCACAGACTGCAGCAAACGTTTTTCTACAGAGGCCAGTCTGAAATCCCATCGACTGATTCATACAGGAGAACGGCCATTTGCATGCACTTTATGCAAGTTACGCTATCTCACAAAAAAACACCTGCAAAGACATATGAAAAAACATTGTTTTAAAACAAAACATTTTAACGGTGTGTATGATGGGCAAATGCTTTTTTTACAGTGAGTAGTCAGTTGAGTACAGCTGTTGTGTGAACATTTTCCTATTTAAGTAACCCAGCCTGAGACCTGAAGACTTGGTTTCACAAGGTGATGGGCAGGCTTAAGCTCAGCAGGCTAACACAGTCTTGTGGTGCACAGGAGACCTGGTCTCGAATCCAGTAAGTAACACCAGCAACCTCTTCTCACCAGATTTTTCTACTGAATTAGTACTGCAATTTACTTTTATTTTGACTCATTATTATGATGAATGTGTTGTTTTAGATTGTATTCCTTGTGGAGAATTGATAACATTACTGCCTCATTAGGTGTATATGTGTTGATCCTGTGCTACAAGTCAATTAAGCATCTTTTGTGTTTTATTAGTCATACCAAATGTAATTTTCAGTGGTGTAAAGTACTTAAGTAAAAATACTTTAAAGTAATACATAAGTCTTTTTGGGGTATCTGTACTTTACTATTTAAATTTTTTACCACTTTTACTTTTACTCCACTACATTCCAAAAGAAAATAATGTACTTTTTACTCCATACATTTTCCCTTACAACCAAAAGTACTCGTTACATTTTGAATGCTTAACAGGACAGGAACATGCCCCAGTTCACACACTTATCAGGAGAACATCCCATCTGCCCATAAACTGGCGGACTCACTAAACACACATGCTTCATTTGTAAATTATGTTTGAGTGTGCCCCTGGCTATCCGTAAATATCCAAGAAATTCGTGCCGCCTGGTTTGCTTAACATAAGGAATTTTAAATGATTTATACATTCTTGATACTTAATTATATTTGAGCAATTACATTTACCTTTTGATACTTAAGTTTATTTAAAACCAAATACTTTTTTACTTTTACCCAAGTAGTATTTTATTGGGTGACTTTCACTTTTACTTGAGTCATTTTTTATTAAGGTATCTTTACTTTTACTCAAGTATGACAATTGCGTACTTTGTCCACCACTGGTTGTTTTCTCTTGAATTGTATGTATTTACATGCAGAGAAAATGTAAAAAATGAGCATTTCAGTAAATCTACTTCTCAGCATTGTAGTTTAGCCTTCAGCAACCCATTGTGAATATAATTTACAAACTGTAATATGTGGCGAAGATTAATTGAAATAAACATAACACAAGAAACCCATTATTTTGTACACAATGGTCAATTTTGTTATCCCTCCATGTTATTTATTTTGTATGTGTACAAATTGAAAGATTTTCCAAATAAATATCAGCAATAAGAGTGGGTGGGTATTCTTTGTGGTTTTGGATAGTATTGGTGCTACTGAGTTATTTCAATACAATGATGCAGTTGAATCATTGTCCAAAAATGGACGGATTGTGGTTAAAAAAGCAGACAAAGGTGGCGCTACAGTTGTGTAGTGTAGAGTAAAGACGTGACAGAAGCCTGCCGTCAATTAGACAATGATGAATTCTACCAATCTCTTACCTTCAACCACACAGAGGACCTAAAAACTGAATTGAAAGGGATTCTCACAGAAGCTAAGGAGAATGGCTACATTTCAGACAATGAGTTCAAATGTGTTTTCAATGGCAGTCCGTGTATGGCTTCTTTTGATCTTCCGAAAGTCCACAAGAATCTTAAACCTCCCAGGCAGACCAGTCATTAGTGTTAATGAAAGTCTGACAGAACCCATCTCCAAGTACATTGATTACTTTATTAAGCCTTTTCTGCTGTCACTCCCATTCTTCAAGACACCACTGATGTGTTGAACAAAATTAAGGAATTGAACAATATACGTACAGCTTCCTTTTTAGTCACCATGGATGTGGAGTCTCTATACACCACCAATGAACATGAACAAGGATTGGCAGCTATGCACCATTTCTTGAGTAACCGGCCTGAGACTTAGATGCCTCCCACATAATTCATTCATTGTCTCACTGACTGAATGGACTCTTAATAATAACATCTTTGTCTTTCAGGACTGTATTTTTATACACGTCAAAGGATGTGCCATGGGAGCATGCTACAGCCCTTCCTTCACTGGTTTGTACTTAGGTAAATTACTTCATTTTGGACCCTTCTAAAAACAAGTTCTTTGACTGGATTATATGGTGGGAATGCTATATTGATGTTTGTCTTTTCTGGTCTGGCTCAGAAGATGAACGCATTTCCTTCCACCAATACCTTAACAGCATTAACCCTCACATCAAACTAACTATGGAGTACAGCAAGGATAACATTCATTTTGTTGGACCTTGACATCAGTAAAAATGACAAAGGTTGTTTGCACACATCAATCTTTAGGAAGCCTACAGATGGGAATACCATTCTGAGGGCAAACAGCTTCCACCCCAAAAGGCTAAAAGAGAACATTCCATATGACCAATTCCAAAGAGTCCGCATAATTTGCGATCAGGAAAAAGACTACAGTGTTAAATCTGCTGAATTGGAGAATCGCTTCTTGAATCGGAGCTACAGCGCTCAGGTCCTGAAAGATGCAGGCATAAGGGCCGGACAACTTGACAGAGAGAACCTGTTGTGAAGGGGAGCGCCTCGTGATGCACCAGACAGAGTGTACTTTGTTACAAAATACAGCACTGAAGCAGAGAACATTAAAAAGAATCATTAAAAAGAATTGGGGAATCATCCAATGTGATACACTACTACGCAAAGTCTTCCCAGAGCCACCAGTCGTACGCTTTAAGAGATGTCCTACCCTAAATGACAAATGAGTCCACAGCTATCTTCCTGGTGATTCTCAAAAAACTTGGCTAGACCACAAACCCAGGGGCTCTTTTAAATGCAACCAGTGCAACCATGGCAGAAATATTTTTCAGAAAAAGTATTTTGTTGACAGCTTCTAAAATGGAGCATCAAGTCAAGCATTTAATGAACTGCAAAACTACTCGTCATCTACGGGTTGGAATGTCCACAGTGCAAGGTGTTCTACATTGGACAGACAAAGAGATGCTTTCAAGACCACTTAGCGGAACACAAGTGCGTCATACGGGTAGGCAATGAAGACTACCCCATGGCAAGTCACTATATGTCCTTACACCATGGCAACCTAGCCTCCCTACAAGCTATGGGTATTGATCATGTTCCGGCCTCAATTAGAAAAGTAAGTACCCTGGTTTAAATGAAGATATGGATTTCTCACCTTTCCTGTAGGGTCGTGAGAGGTCCCTTTGCTGTCATCTAGTGGACAGTTTGCTCTATTGCCCACAGCTATGTTTAGACTTGTGGTCCATGTTTACTGTGCTCTAGTGTACTATAAAATAGATGGCTCTTCCATTCTTAACACTTTGCCCAGTCATATTCAAGGTTAGAACTGCCTTTCTAAAAAAAAATAAGTTTGATCACGTTTGATGTTCATTATTCACTTATAAAGACTACAGGACGTTACTTATTTCGAAGGATTTCAACAACAAAAACCTGTGAGGTTTGTAGGGCTTTATTTGAATAGAAATAGAGGATTAGGTAACAGAATAAAG
Source organism: Salmo trutta (assembly GCF_901001165.1). Classification (NCBI taxonomy): domain Eukaryota; kingdom Metazoa; phylum Chordata; class Actinopteri; order Salmoniformes; family Salmonidae; genus Salmo; species Salmo trutta. The sequence goes on along the minus strand of NC_042958.1, from coordinate 67,281,584 downwards.
TGGCGTAGAGGTCCTTTGACGGAACGTGTGGCGGTGAAGGAAGCACGGAGAGGTCAGAGATAGCCGCACTTGTAAACTGGGCTAAGGAACAGAAGTTTGGTTTTGGAGAAATTGCCATCAGTGCGTGCTCTGCAAGCAATGTAGCGGATGAAGGCGCGGCAAGAGCGTGGTGAACGGATAGATGTGATTATAGACAGTGAGGAAGAAGGAGAAGAGCCAAGTGTAGTGGGAAGATGTGTGTTGAGGAAAAATGGCGCCAGACATGATAAAGAAGAATCTGGACCAGTAGGAGTGACAGTTTTGGAGAAAGTGGACCCTTGCCTTTTGGTGGATCCATTTGTGGTTTCAGGGTGGGTGAGAAAGGAGTTTGGTTCAGTTGAATCAGTGACGGTAACCTGTAGTGGACTTGTGATCTTTGTTTTGTGTTTCTTCTGACCAGAGGGAGAAGGTGCTCTGTGTCACACAACTCTGTTTCTTGCTTTGCTTTTAGGAACAGGGTACCATTAAGTGATTTCTAGGGTAGGGTTAATTGTAGAGGTGGAGCAATTGAAGTTGAAAATTCCAGGGGTTCATAGGAGTCATTGTCAGTCCTTTTGAGTTTTGAGTCAGAGTCTCCACGACAGTCATGTTAGGATATATCAGTTATCCTGTTTGAGTTTTTGTGCAGAATCCACTGCGCTGTTTCAGGTGCAACACCTTGTAGGTGCAATGGTGCAAGGTGCAATGCCTTATATACTTAATGATTTTTTTTGTTTTGCTGATATTTTTGTTATTGTGTCAATGCACTTAACAATACAGTGTGTAATTGTTCATGTCACAGCAGTGTGTAGGAAGGTGATTCCAAGATGTGGGAAGTGTGCAGGAGGGCATGGGACAGAGGATTGTGTAGTTTCGGTGGATAAAGTTGTGTGTCAACTGTAGGGGTGTGTAACGATCGTCTGGAAGAGGGGACCAAGATGCAGCGTGGTAAGTGGTCATAATGCTTTTTAATGAGACACTTCAAAAAAAACAAACAGGGAAAACGAAAGCCAACAGTTCTGCCAGGTGAACACACACACAAGACAGAAAACAATCACCCACAAAAACCCAAAGGAAAACCAGGCTACTTATGTGTGACTCCCAATCAGCAACAACGAACTACAGCTGTGCCTGATTGGGAGCCACACACGGCCCAAAACAAAGAAATACAAAAACATAGAAAAATGAACATAGAACGCCCACCCAATGTAACACCCTGGCCTAACCAAAATAAAGAACAAAAACCCCTCTCTATGGCCAGGGCGTTACAGGGTGCCCATGTTGCTGGGGATCGGAAGTGTCCGGTGTGAGAGAGGCAGGTTGAATAGGCCAGAGTCAGAGTAGTGCAGAAGGTTTCGTATGCTGAGGCAATGAAGAAAGTAAAGGAGGATGGGTCAAGGGTGAGGGATGCTGAGAAGATCCTAGTGAGCAGTATATTTGTGTCAGGACTGAGGGAGTGATTTATGCTTCAGTAAAGTTGGCTTCTTAGCATTCATAGCAATGGTTATCAACTGTACTGCAGAAATGGAATGTAAATCACAGAAAATAGATGTGGTGGCAGCTGTAGAGAAGTACTTGGGTATACCAGATTTTACTTCAGAAGAGTTACAGGGTGTGTTGAAGTATGGTGTCCTGTCCTCCCAGGCCGTTGGCATGGTGCAGGAGCAGATAGTGTCAAAGTAGTGGAATTGGGTAGTGGGTTTTTAATGAGTGTATGTGGCAGCTGCGGAGAAGTAACTTGGTGTACAAAATTTTACTGCAGAAAAGTTAATGGGGTAGTGGTATATAGGTGTAGGGTTAGTTGGTGGTGCAAATAATAATAAAAAAACATTTATAACAGGAATAATGAAGAGAATTTAATGTAGGTAGGCCGTGACCAGCCTCACACTCCACTAGCTGGCGATGTAGGCACCTTCAGGTTGGTTGCGATCCGCTAAACAAATTTAAATAATAAGAAAAAAATAACCTGTAGGTTCCATATTTGGATTATGGGTGGTTTGTATATGGATCGGCAGCCAAAACGGTACTACAGCGCCTGGATAGGATAAAGTCAAGGGCCCTGAGATTGTGTGAGGGAGCCTTCAGGACGACCCCTGTTGAGGCATTGCAGGTGGATAGTGGGGAACTGCCACGGAGGATAAGGCAGACAAACTTGCTGGGCGAGGTTGAAAGGGAGTTCAGAGGGACATCCTGCAGTCACAGCAACAGGGGAATGCTGGGAGCGAGGAGGGTGTATTCAGAGGGAGTACGGGTGGACAACTGGGAAGAAAGTGGTAGAATATGGACTGGGGGAGAGAGAGAGATAAGGCCGGCAATTGCATTGGGCAACGTTCCTCCCTGGCTGTTTCCGAAACCACGTGTAGATGTGGATATGATTGAGGGTAGGAGAGAATGGGGTGAGGACGTGAGACGGTGTGTGGAGAGATACTGTATATAGATAATCGGTTGTATTTGTTTTTAAGGATATATAGAGATGGTTCAAAGGATCCAGGCAGTGGTGGGTTGGAGGCAGGGGTGTATATCAAAGACTTCAATGTTAGAGTTTGTAAGCGGTTAACTGATTATGTGTCAGTGTATGCCGGCCGAGTTGATGGCCATGATTATAGGTTTGAGATGGGTGGAGGAGGTGAATCCACTCAGTGGTGATCTGCTCTGATTCAGCTGCAGTTTTGAGCAGTGTGAAGACGAGCAGGTCGGATAGGGGACACTTGTTTGTGGAGATGATGGCGCTGTTAATGGGATTGGAGAGGATGGGAGTGGTGGTAAGCTTTTCCTGGAGGGTAATGAGAAGGCTGATGTGGTGACTAAGAGTGCGGTGAGGAGAGAGGGGGTAGTTACTCAGGTAAGTCAAGTCCTTGATCTGGGTAAAAGGGCTCGATCTTTGGCAAAGGTAGTGGGATGCCAGTAGTAAGGGGAGGCAATTTTATTGCGTACACCAGTCAGTTAAGGAAGAGGTGGGGAGTATGGGATGTAAGGAGAGAGGAAGTTCTGTGGAGTAAACGATGAATGCCACATTATGGATGATAGGGAGACATGAAACAGGTCTGTGTGATGAGTGTTTAGTGGAGGAAACAGTGGTGCATGTGTCGATATTTTGTGAACTGTCTAACATAGATAGGGAGAGATTGTGTGAAAGGGTTAGAAGGCTGGACAGGGTTGGGGTGGTAGGGAGGGGAGAAGAGCAGGACTAATGAAGATAAAATGATGTAGTCCGGTAGGCAGTGACTGGCCTCACACTCCAGTACAGTAGGTGGTGGTGTATGCACTTTAACATTTGGATGCGACCCGCCAACCAAATCTCAAAGAAGATGTAACGTTGTTTCTTCCTGGATTTATTGGTAAACTCTGGAGTGGCGTTAGCACATTTTGTTTCCAAAAAAGCCAGTTAAGTAATACACTACAGTTAACACTGGAAGCTCGACATGCAAAAACATCTTAAGGAAGAAGGTAAATAAAAGCAGTTATCGTAGTCGCCACCTCTGCAGAGATTTTACCAAAGACTAACGTTAGCTTTCTAGCTGATTTATTGGCTAGCACGTTAGCTAACGTTAGCTGCCAGCCATGGGAGCAAAGTTATTGCATGAACATCTCTGGAATTAGCTAGCTAGGCAAGGTATGACATGAAACACTGATATTATTAACGGTATGTCTATAGACGGGTTGGTTGTTTAGCAACAAAAACGAGGGGCGCGCAACCATCGGGCAAAACAGATGAGGTTGGTTTAGATTGACAACATGTAAGCTATATTTGGGCTCCAATGTTTATTGAAAACATAAATACATGTGCACAATGACCACTGGTTCTCTCTCAAATACATCATATTAGCATTGACATGAAAACAAGACGAAAGAAGCCACTTACGTCAGTTGCTTGTCATTCTTGCTAGCAGTCTGGCTATTCCAGAATCACAACAGGCTGACTTCTGCTCCATGGAAGCGCACACATCGGTTTCCTGACGTTAGACATTTTTTGCTAGGTACAAAACACCAACAAAACAATAGAGCAAAATTGCAGATGCTAGCGCTTTATTTCCACGAATTATTTGTAGTACAATATTATTAAAACCTCTTGAATGTAATTTACGTAATCGCCGAAAGTCACCCCATTTATCATGAGGGCCATAAACAATTACTAGTTTATGGCTCTCAAATCTCACCTTTCTGGTAATAAAAAAAGAAATTGCTGAGGTATAGTCACTTGTGAAGACACACGCTCAAGTACACAGTACAAATATGAAAATAATAAATATTTTATATTTCTGTATGAATATGGCTTGAAATGTGCATATTTTTTTGAAAGGTCTCTCTTGATTAAATTTGCCCCCACTGCTGTGAACTTCTCACAGAGCTCTAGCTTGGCTTCCTGAACTAGTTAGGAACACGCCTTTCATCTCATATTAATATTGTCTGTCAATGACAAAGTGTTTTTTGTTTCAAATCTATTAATTATTTTAGATTTCTGTCTATAAATCGTAGGGCTGACCCCAATTAGTCGACTGGGCGATTGTTTGGTCGTTAGGCTGTTGGTCGCCCGAGATTGTTTTAGTCGAGCATTAACAAATACATATAGTTGCTCCCATCTCAGTGAACTAATCCATTGCGGAGGCCAATTTATGCTTGATTCGAAAATGTGGTCGGAGGCTCCATATGGAGGGTGTGACACACTTGTGGAGGCATGCAGAGGCCAAATCAAGCTCTGTACTGCATCGCCATGTACCTCCCAAATTTTGTAACAATACAGAGGGCTCTGTATAGCTCCGCATTGACCTGATTGGTTGACAGTAGTTGGCAGCGGTACATCCTGTATAAACACAGACTCACTTCCTTGATAACAGCTCTCCACTGCTCCGCGAAGCGCAAGAAGTATGAATGCCCTGACTTCTGCTTGGCCAATGTAGACGTTGTATTGACTATTCGCCCAGATGCACAATGCTCTTCTCTCTCCACAATGAGCTCTCTCTCGCCAATTTGTGCATATTTATTGTTTCATAACTTCATTGTGTGAATTGTTTGCATTTGATTGTTAGTGTATATCAATTCCCCATTCCATAAATCACCAGTAGTACATTTACCGTTAATTCCTATCGTTTGTAATCTACAATGTTTGTTACTTTGGTTACGGTCATTTATTTTAATGCATTCAATATTATTATTTCAGTCTTCCCATTCTCACTGTCAGAGTGAACACGTGGTTGCAGAGTGCACAGCCTATGGTACACTTGTGAGAAACAAGTTTTGGTTTATTTCATTCCATTTATGAGTAATGTAAATGTATACATTGTCTTTTGTTAGGAGCGCTCCTGTCAATGTTGAGTAAGTACACGCACGCATAGAAGTAGGCCTATAGGCTACCTGGCCTGCGTGCAAATGTAGGCATATAAATGTGACCATTTGGGGATCTGATAGTATTTCTGATTGGCTTAACACACCACCACTAATGACCTGTCATGCTCTGATCCAGTGGAATCAGTGCTTGACTTGGAATGAAATAGGTTCCGGTACTCATTTTGGGTGCTGGTACTGTTTATATTTAGGTGCATGAGCGCCACAATACTTTTGAGCTAATATTCTAAAAGAGGAACAGGAGCTCAAGCAGTAGAACAAATGCCGGTACTCAGCTCCGATGAGCTCCTGCCCAAGTCAAGCACTGCTTCTGATCCCCTGCGCAAATAGCCTAAAGCTGTGTCTGTTCCGAGCTCACTGGCACAGGAAAGTCTGAGAGCCCAGAATATTTTATACTATGTTGCAAGTTTGCTAGCACAAGCTTCAGGCCTGACCCAAGTTAATAGTTGATACAATGTTTCAAGTTCGTTGCAGACAGGCCATGTGTAGCCAATATGATTTATAGGATATTTATTTTTATCAGGATATTTTCTACCTGCAGCCTTCAATGTTTTTATTTGTTGGCTTTATGTAGGATATTTTTACATAGTTGTCAATGGCATTATAAGTCATGTTTTAGGTTTGTATCTTTTTCATTTAGATTTGGATAGAATTTTGATTAACCACATGACAATGGTTTTGTGGTATGAAGACGTCATTATAAATTAAATGAAACTGTGTCACGATAATTTGCATATGAAAACCATAACTGGCACACAGATCGGTAGAAACGGTAAGATAAATTGGCATTCCACATGAGGAAGGTTGACGACACCTCGTGTAGCCTATTGCTGTCAACTTCAGGAGAGTAATGGCCGAATATGCGAAAGCCAGCAGGAGCGGGAGGAGAATAGTTGAGTCAGGTATTTTTTCTTCTTCTGGTTATCTAGATCTCTGGCACCCTCTTGAGGCATCAAACCGTAAGCTTAAAGCATCAGACAAACTCAATGCATATAGTTGATTTTATTAAAACACATAGGGTGTGTCTATATATGGAAAAATACAGGTTTAAACAATTAGAGCAATCAATTGGTCGAAAGAACAGACGACTTTCGGTTGACACAATATTTTTTTTAGTTGGGGACAGCCTTAGTAAATCGACCTCTGAATATGCTACAGTGACGAAACCACTCTCCTGCTGCGTTATGGTGTAAGGATTCCGGGCATATGTGTTGTTAGTGGCTGTGACGTAGGGTTCAGCCAGGAGTTGGATAGTCGAAAGAGCAAATGAAATGGTACGAGGGACAGCCCAGCTTCAAGTGGGGTCAGATTTCACATCCTGCTTCATACAGGCAGAAGAGACAAACTCCTGTGTCCATGAGACTCAGGGCTACCGCTCAATGTGAGACATTTTGATCTACGGTGTCCACAGATAGATTTATAAGCGAAAATGTCGGTCGGAAACGGTTCCAGAACCACGCAGGTTCCCTAAACAGGGGACTTTACATCAAAGAGTATTTAAGGGGCAATCTGTGATTTCTATATACATTTTTTTACTTTAAAATTAATAGTGCTGAGCAACAACACAGAATAAACAATTAATAAAAGTCCCATGATGGTAGTGACTGACATTACGGCTTATCACTTATTAACCATCATTTATTCACATTACTTTAATAAAATATTTCAGTTGTGCATATTATTTGATGACTATAATTTCAGTCTAAGTTATCTCTATAGAGCCGCTTCCAATGCAGTCTGACAATCACTATTTTGTAGTTCTTCAAAGTAAATAAGACACACTTTTATGAGTGTTGAATACCAACTGTCAATCACTTTGATCATGTATTTTCAGGTAGAGATACCTCGCGAAGCAACAGCTGCTCTCTATGTCCCCTCACCATCGCACATTCTGGTCTTTTCCGTAGAAGGCGTAAAAGAAACAGACAGGACAAGTAGATGCACAATGGATAATGGTCATTGTAGTTAATTACCACGTTTTATGCGCTAAACTATGTTGAAAATTGGCAACTCCCTACTACATCACACAGTTCGGGCTGTATCGGATTTATCTGTAGAGAAACTGAAGTGTGCACATAGAGCGCACAAAAAAACCCGAACGAAATGGAATTCAAATAATTGAACCGACTTCTTGAAGAATATAATGTATGCCTCATGAGCTTAGTTCAACTGTCGTACTCCATCAGAACCCAAAATAAAAGCTGGTTTTACTTGTTTGTTTGTAAACAATGTAATTGTAAACAAATACTGTATAGCCGCAACACATGGTTCAAACTTATTTTGTCATGGATGGTCAGGCCTTGTATCCATAGCTCTGTTCATGAATTTGAGAGTGGTTACATTTCTCCAGCGGTGGGGTGACTGCAGATTGCCTCTAGAAAAATACAATAAATATTATTTCACATCATTTTTAATTTTTACATCGTTTTTTCAAAGCCTTGTTTGACAAGAAAATCGAACATATATTGCTTATTATGAAATTGTCTTCATATAAGTATTTTATAAGGTATTTGTCATCAAGCTAACTGTCTGAATTTGTGTTTCTGTAGATGGACCTCTTCCGCTGTCGTCTTTGCGCCTTTTTGTTCCTCCACTGCGTCTAGTGTCTGCAGCTCTGTGGCAAGTTGTTCAGCGGAGAGACATAATGGACTATGGCTTGGTGGAGGAGTTTGTCACCACCGTGTTGGAGGTAGTCCCAGATCTGATGAGTTACAGAGAGCGAGTCCAACTCATCATGGGACTGCGAGCACAGGTGAGAAATGGCATGGATGGAAAAGAAGAGGAGGGATGGGGCACTTGTTCAAGTACAGGGGGTGAGGTCACAGACTATATACAGTGCCTTCAGAAAGTATTCAGACCTCTTAAATTACTCCACATTTTGTTGTTACAGCCTGAATTCAAAATGGATTAAATAGATTTTTTTTTCTCTCACCCATCTATCTACACACTAGGGTTGGGAGGTATTCAGATTTTCATATCGTCCTTCTCTCACCCTGTGATTTACAGTATTACTGGCTTAGTACACAAGGGGGCGCCAAAAACGAAGAAAGAAAACATGGGCGTCTATTACCAGAATGCTAACAGAATGAGCACAAGTAATAGCAAATTTCCATGGAGGCTGCTAGCTAAATATGCTAACGAGCTCAAAAGAAAATAAACGAATTGCGGTGACAGGCAATCCAGCTCTTAAAGTTATACATATATACAGTACCAATCAAAAGTTTGGGCACACCTACCCGTTCCAGGGTGTTTCTTTATTTGTACTATTTTCTACATTGTAGAATAATAGTGAAGATGGGGTGAAATAACACATATGGAATCATGTAGTAACAAAAAAAGTGTTAAACAATATTTATTTTATATTTTATATTTGAGATTCTTCAAAGTAGTCAACCTTTGCCTTGATGACAGCTTTGCACACTCTATACGGTATACCGCCCAAGCCCACTACACACAATACCCCATAATGACAAAGGGAAAACATGTTTTTAGAAATGTATTGAAAATCAAATACAGAAATATATAATTTACCTAAGTTTTCACACACCTGAGTCAATACATGTTAGAATCACCTTTGGCATCGATTACAGTTGTGAGTCTTTCTGGGTAAGTCTGTAAGAGCTTTGCACATTCTTTTTTAGAAATGTTATTCTTCAATCTCTGTCAAGTTGGTTGTTGATCATTGCTAGACAAGTCTTAGCATAGAAGTCAAAACTGGATCTAGGCCAATCAAAAACATTCAATGTTGTCTTGGTAAGCAATTCCAGTGTGTCTTTGGCCTTGTTTTAGGTTATTGTCCTGCTGAAAGGTGAATGTCTCCCAGTGTCTGTTGGAAAGCAGACTGAACCAGGTTTTCCTCTAGGATTTTGCCTGTGCTTAGCTCTATTCTGTTTATTTTTATCTAAAGAATCTCACTAGTCCTTGCCAATGACAAGCATACTCATAAAATGACGCAGCCAGCAACATGCTTGAAAATATGAAAAATGGTACTCAGGGTTGTTGGATTTGCCCCAAACATAAGACTTTATATTCAGGACATAAAGTTAATTTCTTTGACACATTTTGTGCAGTTTTACTTTAGTGCCTTATTGCAAACAGGATGCATGTTTAGGAGTATTTGTATTCTCTACAGGCTTCCTTCTTTTCACTCTGTCATTTTGGTTAGTATTGTGGAGTAACTACAATGTTGTTGATCCATCCTCAGTTTTCTCCTATCACAGCCATTAAACTCTGCAACTGCTTTAAAGTCACCATTAGTCTCATGGTGAAATCCCTGAATGGTTTCCTAACTGTGTGTGTGGGGTACAGAGATGAGGTAGTCATTCAAAAAATAATGTTAAACTCTATAATTGCACACATGTTAAGCACATTTTTACTCCTGAACCTATTTAGGCTTGCCATAACAAAAGGTTTGAATACTTAGTGACTCAAGACGTTTCAGCTTTTCATTTTTTATTCATTTTTAACATTTTCACATTTATGGGGCATTGTGTGCAGGCCAGTGACACAAAATCTAAATTTAATCAATTTTATATTCAGGCTGTAACACAACAAAATATGGAAAAAGTAATGGGTTATGAATACTTTCTGAAGGCACTGTACATGTGTAGGGTGACATTTTCGTAGTGCAAAATCAATTTGTTGGTGCAAAATTTACCATAAACCTCATTGTAATCTGGCACCAAGATTTCATTAGAAACATTTCTTCAACAATGTACATTGTAAGGAGGCGATTATTTAACTAGTTTAGTGAACTGAGCAATACATAAATGGTCAATTTATTTTATTTGAAATTAAATTAAATCACGATGCCAGATTACAATGAGGTTTATGGTAAATTTAGCAATGAACACATTGCTTTTGCACTACGAAAATGTTTCCCATAGTCTCTTACTTGCAGGTTGGTGTAAATAATAATTCATTGTATTTTTTTACTCCATCAGCTGGTTCTGGAGTTGTGTCGTACAGATCACCTAGCCGACTCCGAGACCATCCAGCCACACCTGAACAGGCTTAGATCCTGTGTCATCACTCATAGGGAAAAGGAGGTGAGTGCTGCTACTCAGTGAAATATCAAGAATGATAACTTTGCTGTTGTTTAACGTTGGCTAGTTAAATTGACTGACTGTTCAATGCTTGCTGTAGATTCCTGATCCAGAGGTGGAGGCATCAGAATCCAACTTCCTGAAGCTGATTCAGAGCCTGCTAGAAGACCCAATTGAGAGGGAACACTTCTTCCAGGTCAGTGTTGTCACTGACTGTGTAGCTGATAAATTATTCATGACATTTTTCTTTAGAAGGTTACCAAAATGTGAAAGGTATGAATACTTTCACACATATTGTAGATCATTGTTTTAATTCAAAAGCATGGACATGATGTTCTTGTTTGTTTTCTAGAATGTTTATTCAGAGGAATTCGGCCTCAAGTATGACTCCGCACTGCAGAGTCTGGTGTGGGAGTTCATGTCTAGGCTGGAGAAGCTACTTCCAACACCAACCCTTCAACAGGTACCATGCTAAGATGTTATTGCCATCATCAGTCTACTTTCATACAACAATCACCTTACAAAGGGATCCTATACAAATCGGTTGGACCAAAGGTGACAGTGTTCCACTTTGGGTAAGTAGGCTTCAAACCTATTCAGAAAGGGTGGCAGTACACACCCTTTCAGTTTGTTTACAGACTGTCAATACACTAATAGAAGTAGAAGAAGAAATTGGCTACTTTAAAATGGAGATAGCTCTCAATGCTGCCACTGCAAAGATGTGGCCTCTATCCAATTCTATGGGTTAATCCAAATGTTGAAATTATATAAATGCAAAATGTCTATTAATTGGATTCAATTATGGTAGAATGCAACATCCACAGAGAGATGTTTCTATTAACCGGTTTTATATAAATTATTCATGCAGATGATATTATAGAAACGGGGACCATTGCCATTCCTCTTTCCATTAGACTGCATCTTGGTTTCTACCTGACCCTTCTATCCTGGAGGACTGTGTGCAGTTTGTGTGTCACCCCGAGCCTTTGAAGACCCTACTCCAGTACCACAACAACACATATGAATATGTGGACACCAATGGTAAGAGCTACGTTACTCTGAGCTTTAATGTATGACCTAAAATTAAACAAACTTGAACTCACTGTTCTATATCGTGGAGCTCCGCCCCATAGGGGAGTTCTGCTCCTAGTGGTTTACCCCGCTGCCTAGGCAGCGAATAGCCTGAGAGAAAATTATGCACACACTTGCAGCCAATGGGAGCACAGGTGTCCCTATATAAGGGGACGCTTCCCCTCAATCAGCCTCCCATTATCTTCAGCGACTTGGACTGGACTGAAGAAGCTGAGAAGAGAAGATAAGTCTCAGGAAAAACCTGCCGTTGATTTCGAAGTCTCATCGTCCATCTAAAATGAGCACACCAGTATTTCCACCCAACCCAAAAGCTCTTTTAAGAGCTCAGTGTCGCTGCTCCTCTATGGCGGCTGTAGACTCACACGACCTGTGTTTCGTGTGCTTAGGGTCACAGCACGCTAGGAGCGGCCTCACAAATCCCCCACAATGCCCTAGCTGCGCCCTCCTTTTTTTTAAAGGAGAGGAAGCAGCGGTGGGCATTTTTTAGGGAGGATTTTCCTCTAGAGGATGCAATGTCAGTGTTAGCCTCAGCTTCTGAGGCATCATATAACGGTGCCGCCTCTGGAGATGACGAGGATGTCGGTAGGTGAATGAATGTTTCTCCGGAACACTCCATTCCACTGACCGAATTTGGAGAAAAAAAACTCCCTCAGGAGAGTGCAAGGTTTTTCTTATCCTTGGGCGAGGACGAGATGGACTCTGTCTACTCAGCAGCCCCCTCCTACGTCACGGCCTCTCTGCGCTCTTAGTTTCCAGTGCTCATTGAGAGGGCTGCGAGCTGGCTAGAGATCCAGCTGCCCCCCAACCCGGAGGTGGATATGATGGAGGGCGGCCCCTATTCTCGGCCAAGAAGGGCGGCGGAGCCATTGGCTCCTGCAATGCCCTCGCTCAGAAAGTACGTGGAGGGCTCATAAAAGTCACCTTTGACGGCGCGAGCGCCGGCCATGGTTTATATCCCATTCACCAGAGTGGACGGCAGACGAGTGGGAATTTCCCAGGGGATCCCCAGGCTCGAGAGCGCAATGGCTGCGTATCTCGTCCCGGGTTCGAGCTCCTGGCCCTCGTCCAAGAAGGCCATTCTACCCACATCAAAGGACCGACTCACAACGCAGCTGGTTGAGAAGTCCTTTGTACTAGGGGCCCAGGCTGTAGCAGCAGCAAATAATATTGCCCTCCTGGCAGCCTCTCTGTCCCGTCTCACCACGGGTAAGACTGGGCTGTCGGAGGAAGAGAGAAGAAGCATCACCCAAGCATCGGCTGTGTGTGCGGGAAGGTCCATGGCCACTTCGGTGGTCGCGGAACGACAGCCATGAAGGAGACCGACAAAGCCATGCAGTTGAATGCTCCCATCTCTGACGACGGCCTCGTTGGAGTCACCGCCACAGAAGCGACGGAGCATGTTGGGAAGCTGGATTACGAGAGGAAGCAATTATCTAGACACCTGCCGCTGGCAGGACGTCACCAATAGACCTGGGTCTACTGCCAGACGGCGAGCCCGGCGACAGACGACAACATCCAGCGCCACGAGAGTGGGCCCCGCCCCGCCGGCAAGAGAGGTGGTTGTGACGTCACCGTAGCGACACCCTAGGTTGGCCTGAAGAGACGTCGGCCATGACGAAACGAGGGTAGAGGATAGAAGAGAGCACATCGCCCTGTTCGATTGTGCCCACTGTCCCCCCCACCCCTGTATAGGGATGGAGTAGCCGACGTGTTGTTTGTATAATAAAGACTGTGTTCCAGTTGACTTTGTCACAAGAGAACCTCTTTTCCAAGACAAACCAAAAAAACTTTCAGGTTCCCTCTTTCTGTTTCTCTCTCTCTTCCTCTCACCACTCTTGAGTGTCGCACAGCCCCACTATGAGTGCGTAGCTAAGCGCACACGAGGACTGTGTGAGTGGGAATGATAAGAGGGCGGCAAAGCGGACGCCTTTGATGAGCCGCCATGCTATACCTCATAAAAAATCCACACCACAAACTCCTAGGAGTAATGTGGCTGAGGTTTTAAAGAGCAGCCTGGGACGTTGGAGAAGGGTTATGCCATCCAATTCCATTGGACTCCTCCCCCGTTTCCGGGCGTGGAAATCTCTCACTGCAGAGATTATGGAACTTTTGGCGAAGGAGGCGGTCACAGTAGATCCCCGCGAACAAAGGAACAACGGGCTATATTTGCCCTACTTCCTAGTGCCAAAAAAGACGGGGGGAATGAGGCCATTACTGGATCTACACATTCTCAACGAGAGTGTAGCCAAAGGGCCCTTTCGAATGCTTACAACACAGCATCTGCTGGAATGTGTCCACAACAGACTTTTGTATAAGCATAGACCTAAAGGACGTGTACTTCCATGTGCCGGTACATCCGCGTCACAGTAAGTTTCTGCGTTTCGCCTCCCAAGGGGTGGCATACGAGTATGTGAGAATGCCATTCGGGTTCACCCTGGCACCTCGCACCTTTTCCAAATGCGTGGAGGCGGCAATCGAACCGTTGCGTCGTCAGGGGATAAGGGACTTGGCCTACCTAGACGACCTACTGGTCTCGCCCCATCAGCAGAGCTGGCGATCGCACACACGACACAGACTGTGATTCATCTCATGTGTTTGGGGGTTTGCTGTGAATTGGGAAAAGAGCGCACCTTGGCCCAGTCATCGGATTGTCTACCTGGGATTGCAGCTAGACACTGTGAATATGAAGGCTCGAATTTCGGATCCTTGTCGGGCTGCCCTGTTGCTAGCCCTACGAAAGTTTCATCCGAATCACACAGTGATGGCGCATTCGGTCATGACACTCCTGGGTCTCATGACGTCTGCCCACTCCGTGGTTCCGCTGGGACTACTGCACACGCGCAGAACACAGCGATGGTTCGCCCAACTACGACTAGACCCAGTGCGGCATCTTCGTCGGTTGTTTGTGGTTCCCCTCTCGCTCAGAGCGGACCTGAACTATTGGAGAGACCCGTGCATTCTGACGCAAGGGCTCCCAATAGGCAGAGTGTCCTCCTCCACTCTAGGGTTTACAGACGCTTGTCTGACTGGATGGGGAGGGAGGGACATGTCAGACTCTGGCGATCGGAGGTGTGTGGTCTCCCTCGGGACATCACATCAACCTCCTAGAGTTGGAAACAGTTCTACTGGTTCTGACCCCCTTCGCGCCTACCCTGCGTGGTCGCAACGTGCTGGCATCTGCACGCCGACATTGTTCTCCAAATATTGGAACGGTTCGGGAGAGCCGAGGTGGACTTTTAAGCACAACGCGCGAGCGCACATTGCCCCCTCTGGTTCTCTCTCCGAGCCCAGGACGAACCACCACTAGGGATGGAAGCTTTTGCGCACCAGCCGTGGCCAAATGTTCTCCTGTATGCATTTCCACCGCTGTCCTGCATTCTCCCACTGTTAGCCCGAGTGAGAACAGGCGGGCTGTCAATCATATTGATAGCCCCCGATCACCCAGTGGTTCCTTGGTTCGCGAAGATGATTCAGATGCTGTTTTCGCCACCTTGGCCTATTCCACATCGATGGCACGCGACGTCTCAGGCGGGAGGCACGACAGGGCAATTGCCCATAATCGGCCAACCACTGATGGTCTGGCTCCTGAGAGCGCCGTGGGTCATCTGATTCAGTAATCCAGGACTTATGCCAGCAAATGGAACGTGTTTTCACAATGGTGTGCCACAGGTCGAGAGTGTGCTCTCTTTCCTACAGTTCAGGTTTGACAAGCAGCGCTCACCCGCCACCATTAAGGTGTTGTGGCGACGATTTCAGCTTGTCATGAGGGGTTTGGCAGAGACACTGTCTTCAGCCACCCTCTAGTGAAACGGTTCCTATTGGGAACGCGGCAGCTTTGGCCGATGCCTAGAGCCATGCTTCCTCGGTGGGATTTGGCCTTGGTCCTCGAGGCGCTCTGCAAGACGCCGATCGAACCATTTAATCAAATCCCCCTCAAGATGTTATCTCTGAAGGCGGCACTGTTGCTCGCTTTGACACGGCTAAGTGTGTCAGTGATTTGTGTGCTCTTTCGACGAGACCCAACTGCCTGGCCATTAATAGCGATCTGAGCAGGGCGGTGTTATGCCCTAACCCGGCATTTATGCCGAAGGTTATTAAGAGCTCATATTGGTCACAGACCGTTGAGCTGTGGGCCCTCTCCCCCCTCCCAATGTGGAGCGGAGATAGGAGAGGCTTCATTGCTTGGCGCGCTACGTGGCTCTTTGTGTGTGTCACGGTGTGAGACCACTTTCTAAACAGCGACTGTCTCACTGGCATTGAGACGGCTTATGAAGCGGCAGGGCGGCCATTGCCTCAGGGTGTAAGAGCCCAGCCCGCTCGTGGAGTAGCGGCATCTACTGCCCTTTTCAGAGGAACAGGAATAGAGGATATCTGTGCAGCGGCGTCATGGTCGTCACCGGCTCCTTTTATCCGTTTCTACCTTTTGGATATGTCTTCTAACTCTCTGGCTCAGTCTGTACTCAGCGTGGCTGATGGAAGGACTTGAGCTAGGAGGAAAAGATGAAGGGCTGTTGGGCATGGTTCCCATTAGGCCCTGTTCTTTTCCACTGAGAGAGAGAGACATATGTCACGTCTCCTGACTGATATTCAGTACAGTAGAGAACGTGTTTTTTGACTCACCCACCATTGTATCACTGTGTTGGGGCGGAAGGATGAGGGAAATAGTGCTGTAACTGGTATTACACTACTGTTATACCGGTCGATGTGTATTGACAGGATATTGAGGTATTATCTGTCTGCTAGTCAGATTAGTATGGCCCATGTTCTGTCTATCTGCCCACAAATCATAGGCTTTGGCATCTAGATTAAATATGGCGGATTTACTGAGAAATCAGTATGATATATCTTCTAACCATGGTTCAGTCTGTACTCAGCATAGCGGATTGGAGGACTTGAACTAAGTGGACCGATGGACTGGTTTCCTTCAGGTCCGCTTTTACCTGTTAGGGTGACTATGTGACATGACTCCTGACTGAGAGATCAGTACAGTAGAGGTCATGTATTCTAACCTGCCCACAAGTCTATGACTATGTTTGGGCGGAAGGATGAGGGAAATAGTTTCTGCAACTAGTTTTACAGTGCTATTAGACCAATCATTGAATATTGACAGGATATTGAAGTATCATCTATCTGCTGGTTCAGATTAGTAAGGCTCATATTCTGTTTATCTGCCCACTAGCTATTGACTATGTCTCTGGACTGAGTGGGGCGGATTGTACTGAGGACACAGTATATTGTGACACAGTGTGTCACAGTACTGTGGGACTTGGTCGCAGCCATTGCTGGGCCCGACCTTTTCATTAAGTTGGAAGTGTTAGGCTCGGCGGAAAGTACATTTTGGAGCGTTGCGCTCCACCTTAAACCACTAGGAGCAGAGCTCCCCTATGGGGCTCCGCTCCACGATATAGAACGATAGTTACCGGAGTGGTAACTCCAGTTCTATGAGTGGAGCAGAGCCCCATAGGACTTAAGGCCCTGCCGACCCAGTCTTGCGGAAGATCATTTTTCGGGAGGCTGATTAAGGGGAAGTGTCCACTTATATAGGGACACCTGTGCTCCCATTGGCTGCAGGTGTGTGCATCATTTTCTATCAGGCTATTCAAACCACTAGGAGCAGAGCTCTCCTATGGGGCTCCGCTCCACTCATAGAATTGGAGTTACAACTCCGGTAACTATTGTTCACTACTATATCATATAACTGCTGGTTGTTTATTATCAATGCCATAAAAAGACATTGGTTTGTATCCCTAAAACTAAAAAAGAAGAACCAGGGTTTGTTTGACATTGACTTTCCTTGTCTTCCTGTCTCAGCTCTATCTTCGGTCGACTACATCCTCTCATCGCTGTCGCTCTCTCCACTAAAGACAGTTGTGATCTTTCCAGATCAAACTGACCCAGAGATCAAATCAGAACCCATGGAGGAACCTTTGCCATATGAACATATGAACATTCAAAGCCCAGCCTCATCTGACAACGATTCAGAAATGCTTCCTTTGTTGGAGTCAGATTACGTGAAGAGCGTAGAAGGGATGCATTCAGACGGAAATTTAAATGTTGAGATTTTGTCATTACAAATTCAAGGTTCAGAAGAGGTGTGTATACACAAGGAAACTACTGAGGGAAACCTTAAACACGAGACAACTGACAAAGAGTCAGCAAGAGAGAGGGAACTAGATGGAGCTTTTCACCAACCTCAAACTGACAGTGGGCTAAAAATACAAAAACCTCACAGCATCCAACAGAAAGTGCAGGACAGTTCTAGTTTGTCAACTTCCTGTCTGCTCCGTCAGCCCACGGTGCTTCTGCACCGACTTGACTTTACTGATATGCCGTTACCTGTGTCATCTCCAACATTGAGTCCAACATTGAGGAGAAAGAGGCTTCAAATTAAAAAAGGGGCATCCCAAGGACAGAGAGCAGGATGGGTCATATCACCAGAAAGTAAGAGGAATGCCAATGGACAGCCACCACCAGAGACTGAGTAAGAAATTGTGAATTTATTATACTGGAAACAATTCTTGCTACTGGTAAGGTGAATGCACCAATTTGTAAGTCGCTCTGGATAAGAGCGTCTGCTAAATGACTTAAATGTAAATGTAATCTTCCATTACAATCCTAACGCTCCTTCAATTTGGTATTTTTCAGACAAGCCAGTGTAACCTCAAATGATGATGCTCCCAAGAAAAGGAAAGCTGGTAGGAAAATCATCATCCTAGCTATGATTCAGGCTGTCAATTTTATACAGAATCAGCTTCTTAAAGTGATATTTGGCTCAACGTTTATAATATATTAATGGTAAGCTCAGTATTTTACAACGTGATGTCAGATGGTTTCTCACCCTGAAAGTATACTATAGGCCAGGAGAAACTGTAATCCATGGTTCAGTTTTCTACAAACTTCAGCTAATTTCAGTCACCGCTTGCTAACAATGAATGGGAGTGGTAGGTGTATGCGGTGCCCGTTGAAAAGAATGGCCAACTCATGCATAACAGGCACCACCCCTCCCATTGATTTTTAGCTAGGCTGTGGCTAAAGTTAGCTGGAGTTTACAGTTTATCCCGGCCCATAGACGACTATCAGGGGGAGAAACCATCTGACATTAAGTTTTAAAGTACTTCCCCTTCAACCACTTGCCTTGGAGTGCATGTTCAAAAAGTCACACATTTGGCAATTTTATTAATAGCATAAAACCTATGGCTGCTAAAGTTAAAGCAATTTGCATATCTTAGCCAGACAGTATATCTATAACCATTTGACCCTTACTTGTTCTCCCAGATTTTGCGATGTTTTGAGATCACCATTTTTTTTATTTTCAACTCTAGGTAGAGACCTAGAGGAAGAAAAACTGCACCACCACGTCAAGGACTTTCACTCAGAGGAGTGCAGTGGACAGAACAGAGAACCTTTTGACAGTATGCCTCAGTATTCTTTGGCCCCTGACCTATCCCATGTAATTGGGCAGTCTAATAGAAGCAAGCGGGTCAAAATCTGCTCCTTATGTAGGAAGACTTTCATTGGAGCAAAGGATTTGACGGCACACGTGAGATCTCATACTGAGCAGAGTCCTTACCAGTGTACCCAGTGTTTGCAAAGCTTTGAACATCAGGAGGACTTACAGAAACATCAACAGATTGGGTGTGAGGTGGCAACTCAACCGGAAGAAAAGGATAACATGTCTACAGCATCTTTTGAAGAGGATAACATGTCTACAGCATATTTTGAGGATGGGATCGAGACATCCCAGCCCAATGGCACTTCGCCCCTGAGCCCAACAACTTCTAACGTTCGTCCCACTCCAAGAGAGTTTTCCAAAGCCAGAACTTGCCATGTGTGTCAGGAAACTTTCCAAAGTGCATATTTAATGAGAAAGCACCTGAATTCCAAACATGATCAGCTCCCTTACCAGTGCTGCGACTGTGGAGAACATTTCAAGAGGAAGTTTCATTTAAAGGAACATAAGAAATTGTGCTTGGCGGCGAGCTCAACAACTTCCAACATTCTTCCCACTCCAGATCAGTCTTCCAAAGACAGAAATTGCAGTTTGTGTAATAAGACTTTCGACAGTCCATATTTAATGAGAAAACACCTCAAATCCAAACATGATCAACTCCCTTACCAGTGCCCTGGCTGTGGAGGAAATTTCCAAAGGAACTTTCATTTGAAGGAGCATAAAAAAGAGTGCTTGGTGGCGAAGAGTCTCCTCTCTTGCTCTCTGTGTGACAAAACTTTCATTGAAGCAAGCAATTTGACAAAACACGTGAGATCTCACACTTATCAGTGCACCAAGTGTTTGCAAAGCTTTGAACGTCAGGAGGACTTACAGACACATCTGCAGAATGTGTTTGAAGAGCCAGCTCAATTTGAAGAGGACAACACGTCGATGCCATCTTTTGAGGATGGGACAGAGATATCCCAGCCCAACGACACTTCCAATGTCCTTCCCACTCGAAAGGAGTCTTCCAGAGCCAGAACATGCCGTTTGTGTCACAAGACTTTTGACACTATACATTTCATGAAAAAGCACCTGAATTCCAAACATGCTCAGCTCCCTTACCAGTGCCTCCACTGTGGAGAAAACTTCAGGAAGAAGTTTAATTTGAAAGAACATCAGAAAGAGTGCCATAAACCCACTCCAACACAGTTGTCCAAGGCCAGAACATGCCGTGTGTGTCACAAGACTTTTGTTAGTGTACATTTAATGAGAATGCACCTCAAATCCAAACATGATCTGCTCCCTTACCAGTGTCTCGGCTGTGGAGACCATTTCTACAAAAATTCTCACTTGCTAAAACATGAAAAAGTTTGCTCGGCAGCAAAGAGGCTCCTCACTTGTTGTGAGTGTGGTAAGACTTTTAAGCTCTCTAAGCTTAAGAGGTGTAACCAGGTGAACCAACAGCAGGCTCCTAGGGGGGATCACCAAGAGACCAACACGACTCTAATAGTGGAAAATGGAATGGAGATACCCCAGTCCTTCAGCACTACACCCCAGAACCCAACAACCTCCAATGCTCTCACAATTCAAGGACAATCCTCCAAAATAGCCAACCATTATGAAACATGTCTTTTGTGTAATGAAACATTTGAAAATGGAGAGAATCTGAGAAAGCATATGAAATTTCAACATGATGTACGTACGTACGTGTGCCTTGATTGCGGGGAGACATTCCAAAGCAAATCTGAACTACAGAAACATTCTGGCATTCATTTAGGCTCCAGAAAGTGTCCTTTGTGTGTTAAAAAGACTTCTCAATCAACGCTGCAGCACATTCAGAGACAACAGCAAGACTTGAGGATGTCAAGTGAGGGAGTTAACCCAAACCAGCACCAAAGGGATGTTGATCCAGCAGATGGCAGCAGCTCGCTGGCACCAAGGGAACTTGAGACAAATATCCCCCAGCCTTCAACCTATCTATGTGATACATGTGGTAAAGACTTCCCATCTCTGTGCCGATTGAAAAGACATTTGCAAGTACATACAGGAGAGCAGCCTTTTCCTTGCACGGATTGTGGCAAATGTTTTACTTGCAAGGGTAGTCTGAAAATCCATCAACGCCTTCATACAGGAGAGCGGCCATTTTCGTGCACTTTATGCCAACAACGCTTTATCACAAATAAACACCTAAAAAGACATATGTTTACTCACACAAGGGAAAAGCCTTTTCAGTGTTCAGCTTGTGGGAAAACTTTCAAAACGAAACAAGGTTGGAGCAAACATCAACAATTTAGGCGTTGTTACCTGGAAAAACATACTAGAGCAAGTTTTCCAGAGAATCAGAAGGACTTACGAAAATATCAGCAGATTGGGCATGAGGAGGCAGCTCAACCAGAAGAGGATAACATGTCTAGAACATCTTCTGAGTATAAGACATCCCAGGCCCATGGCACTTCAGCCCAGAGCCCTGACACTTCAAATGTTCGTCCTACTCCAAGACAGTCCTCCAAAGCCAGAACGTGCCACGTGTGTCATGAAATCTTCCATAGTGCATATTTAATGAGAAAGCACCTGAATTCCAAACATGACCAGCTCCCTTATCAGTGCCTCGACTGTGGAGAAAATTTCAAGAGGAAGTTCAATTTGAGGGAACATAAGGCAAGGTGCCATTCTACGCCTTCATCCAAAGCCAGAAAATGCTGTTTCTGTAACAAGACTTTCAACAGTCCGTATTTAATGAGAAAACACCTAAAATCCCAACATGATCAGCTCCCTTACCAGGAGCTTGAAGGGACTGTGGAATTTTTTTAAAGTTGAAGTTTAATTTGAAGAAACATAAGAAAAAGTGCCCCACTCTGAAAAGACATTAGCGAGTACACACAGGAGAGCAGAATCCTTGCACGGATTGTAGCAAACACTTTACTTTGAAGGGTAGTTTGAAAACCCATCAACTCCTTCATACAGAAGAGCGGCCATTTGCGTGCACTTTGTCAAGAACGCTTTATCACGAATAAACAGCTACAAAGACATATGTTTACTCACTCAAAGGAGAAGCCTTTTCACCATCACCTCATTTTTCAGCATGATAATGCACAGCCCCATGTCGCAAGGATCTGTACACACTTCCTGGAATCTAAAAATGTGGGAAGGAAGACTTTCAAAACAAGGTTGGAGCAGACATCAACAATTTAGGCACGGTCAGCTGAAAAAATATACTAGAGCAAGTTTGCTTGAAGATTCTGAGTAATTGTAATTCCTGACCTTCACCATTTTACTTGTGATTTTGGTTCTTATTTTATTATCTTTGAATAGAGCCATTTTTGGTTTACAAACAAACGTCAACTTTGAGTAATGCACACGCATTCTCGTGTTAAAAAAGCCCTCTAGCAGAATATTTATACGTAGATGTCGGGACCTTG
The DNA here is from genome assembly GCF_901001165.1 of Salmo trutta. Lineage (NCBI taxonomy): Eukaryota > Metazoa > Chordata > Actinopteri > Salmoniformes > Salmonidae > Salmo > Salmo trutta. The sequence continues at coordinate 67,259,235 of NC_042958.1, read as the reverse complement.
ACAAACTTAATAGTGATGACTATGAAAACACAAGACTGGTGGCTATAACTATGTTCAAGAAGAGTATTATTCTTCTGGCTTTATCGAGCTCTATTTGTGATATTTTACCTAGCTGGCTTGGTAGCTTGCTAGGTAATTCATCCTCGGTAGACATCTGCGACGTTGTAGACGATAACCATCTGACTACATGTTTGTTAACTTGCATAAGCTGCATCTGAGGTTGGATGTTGTTGTATTGACAAGCCCAGATCTGAGGAAGAACTCCGCACTGCAACTTAATGACCTGGCCGGGAAATGGGTCTATTATCTATGTTCAGGAATGTCCCCCAGCGCTGTTGCCAGAGAATTGAATGTTAATTTCTCTACCATAAGCTGCCTCCAACGTCGTTTTAGAGAATTAGGCAGTACGTCTAACCGGCAGACCATGTGTAACCACGCCAGCCCAGGACCTCCACATCCAGCTTCTTCACCTGCGTGAAGACCAGAGAACAGCCACCCGGACAGCTGATGAAACTTTGGGTTTGCACAACCGAAGAATTTCTGCACAAACTGTCGTGTTTGTCGTACTCACCAGGGTCTTGACCTGACTGCAGTTCAGCGTCGTACCGAATTCAGTGGACAAATGCTCACCATTAATTTGATGCGCGCTGTGCTCTTCACGGATGAATCCCGGTTTCAACCGTAATGGGCAGATGGCAGACCACGTGTATGACATCATGTGGGCGAGCAGTTTCCTGATGTCAACGTTGTGAACAGTGCCCCCCATGTTGGTGGTGGGGTTATGGTATGGGCAGGCATAAACTACAGACAACAAACACAACTGCATTTTATCGATGGCAATTTGAATGCACAGAGATACCGTGATGAGATCCTGAGGCCCATTGTCGTGCCATTCATTCACCGCCATCACCTCATTTTTCAGCATGATAATGCACAGCCCCATGTCGCAAGGATCTGTACACACTTCCTGGAATCTAAAAATGTTGCAGCTCTTCCATGGCCTGCATACTCACCAGACCTGTCACCCATTGAGCATGTTTGGGATGCTCTAGAGAGACGTGTACGACAGCGTGTTCCAGTGCCGGCCAATATCCAGCAACTTTGCATACCCATTGAAGAGGAGTGGGATAACATTCCACAGGCCACAAACAACAGCCTGATCAACTCTATGCGAAGGACATGTGTTGCGCTACATGAGGCAAATAGTGGTCACACCTGGTACTGACTCGTTTTCTGATCCATGCCCCTACCTTTTTTTATTAAGGTATTTGTTATCAACAGATGCATATCTATATGCCCAGTTATGTGAAGTCCATAACTTAGGGCCTAATGAATGTATTTCAATTGACTGATTTCTTTACATGCACTGTATGTAACTTAGTATGTAACTTAGTAAAATCTTTGAAATTGTTGCATGTTTCGTTTATATTTTTTGCTCAGTGTTGTCATGACGTTGCCCTCTTTGGGTTTTCAATGCACCATCCCCCTACCTACCTCCCCCTACCCAGGCTCTGTGAGAGCGGTCGTAAATTCCTAAAAGAATGTCCTTCCTCATGGCCACAGTTTTGAGACAAAGTGGGTTTCATAGAAAGGACCCAGGAATTCTTCCACCTCACAGGACTGGAGAACCGAACAACATTTATGTTCTGGAGAAGGTATAAAAGATCGGTGAAGAATCCAGCTACGAACTGGTCCGTTTGGTACAATTTTGTGAAACTCATGAGAGACAATACGGCCACATTACCATGGAGCTGTTTATATAATAGCATCAGTTGTGAGACTTACATCTAATGGTTGTATAAAATGAATGAATAAGGATAAAGCTATTTTGAATATGTTGGGATGCTTGTAAGATGTTAATGTGAGAGAATTGTATTTCTGTTTAAAGTTTCACCAAGTCATCGGCACGCCCCCATGAACAGACGGGACCTGGCGTCATGAGACAGCCTTTTTCCGTTATTCCGAATATAACCCCCACCCAGGGTTTCTATCACCAGACCGAGCTGAGCTCCATTACGAGTTGGCTGAAGGTTTGACCATGCATTCCTCGTTCTGAACTTTAACCATACCACGTGGTTAAACTCTTAGACTATTGATACCGACAGAATAATAACAAGTCTTTGATATTAATTACTAGTCTGCAGCTAGGAATTCGGTATCATTGAACGCGAAGACTGACGAAACATCTGTCCTATAACGACATTAATGAATGTCACTTTGAAATATCTATTCTAACCGAGAGAGAGAGAGAACGCGAGGACAAAACTCTCCAACAGAACAAACTTTTCAACAAAGATCCCGACGACACACTGAGCGTAAATATATATATTGATTGCAATTGTTCCCGAATGAGTGAGCGTTCATGTGCAAAGGATTAGCATATCAATTGTTATAATTATCAACTCTTATCAACCTTTTGTCTAACAAGCCGCCATGCCGGTTTAGCCCACTAGGGCACATTCTCCTATCATTTCCTTGTAACCATAGCTACTGTTTGTTATGCATTTCTGTGAATTACTTAGTAAATAAATGATTTTAAGACAATTGATGTATGGATGACTCATAGTGAAGACTGGGTTCGTGCAGATAACCAACAATTTACGACGTTTGGAATGAGACTGACGAGGTAAACGAATACATCATTAATCCAAAGACTAATAGATCAGATATTACGATATCTCAAAGTTATATTAGGAAAATTATAACTTTGTAATCTGAATATTTTCCTTGGTGCCCCGACCTCCTAGTTAATTACAGTTACACGATTAATCAGTTTAATCATGTAATAATAATTACAGAGAGTTATTTGATTAACATGTCTTCCGTTTTAATGATGCCAAAGACACGACAGTGTAGATGGTGGGCGTTAGATGTGGTTTGTGACACACAAGGTTGACATTTTGAATTCCAATGCAGCTTTTGTTTTTCAACATTATTAACTAATCGCAATTGTGTTCTACTCTAAATCACTAACTAAACAGCTTTATATTAAAAACAAGAATGGTGCCTTGACCCCTGCTGGCGCAGTGGTCCAAGCACTGGTTTAGGGACCAGAAGGTCACAGGTTCTAATTTGGCCAATGCCCTTTCTCTAAAAATGTTTCCCAATACCCAATGTGTTGATATACTATCCAGTAATAAATGGTCACAGAATGTATTGGCCGTGTTATTTAAACACCACACCAAATTAAAAACAAAAGGATTGAAACAAGGAGGGAATTGTGCCTGACACTTACTTGACCCCACACATATTGATTGCATAGCTGCAGAATTAACAGTTGTTTAAAGGAGAATTAACCCCATATTCAACTTCAATGTGCCATACACATTTGCACACGGCTTGGATCAATCCTAATACTACATAGCATAACTGAGTTCAGAGGAAAAGGTGAAACATTCAGTGAAATGGATAGAACGTGTGCTCTGCTGACCGCAAACATTACATAGTCCGATGCGAAGATTGTTGCCTTGGATGCATACTTAACATCTATATTTTCCACACCAGAGGGGGGAGCTACATGATAACAAACAAGACGGAACATCCAAATCTCACCTCTCCCCAGGCTCAATAGACACACATCCCTTTGAGCCTCTTCATTTTTACCAGGTAAGGGAGGTTTTCCTTCACTTGACCTGACTTGAGGTTTTTCCCTTGTCTGTTGGTAAGGAAAGACTCCCTGGCTTTAATTGTTACGGTATCTAGATATTTGGGGCCTAAAACTCACTGGCTATATTTGTGACGGTAACTAGATATTTTGAGGGCCTGACTTCACCAATTTATTACATATGAGTCAGTTGGTCTTTTTCCGAATCACTCGTCCTTTTCTCCCTCCACTGTTCACTTTTTTTAGCTATCCCCCCAGTTTTTTGTACCGAGTGTATTCTCCAGGACAACCTTATATTTTCCTGCAGCCAGATACGTGTCTGTCTGTCTGCCACAGTTATTGGCCTAACAGTGACCATGTACTGCTCCTGACAACATGACAAGGTAAGGACGTTCCTAATGTTGCTACAATATTACAATCTCAAACATGTTACTTTTTAATGTATACTGAACAAGAATATAAATGCAACATGTAAAGTGTTGGTCCCATGTTTCAGGACCTGAAATAAAAGATCCCAGAAATGTTCCATATGCACAAAAAGTGTATTTCTCTAAAATGTTGTGCACAAATTTGTTTACATCCCTGTTAGTAAGCAGTTCTCCTTTGCCAAGATAATTCATCCATCTGACAGGTGTGGCATACCAAGAAGCTGATTAAACAGCATGATCATTACCCAGGTGCACCTTGTACTGGGGACGATAAAAGGCCACTCCAAAATGTGCAGTTATGTTACAAAACAATGCCACAGATGTCTCAAATTTTGAGGGAGCGTGCAATTGGCATGCTGACTATAGGAATGTTCACCAGAGCTGTTGCCAGATAATTTAATGTTAATTTCTCTACCATAAGCTGACTCAAATCGTTTTAGAGATTTTGTCGGAACGTCCAACCACAGACCGTGTGTAACCATGCCAGCCCAGGACCTCCGCATCCGGGGGGTGCTGAGAAGTATTTATGTCTGTAATAAAGCCCTTTCGTGGGGAAAAACTCATTCTGATTGGCTGGGCCTGGCTCCCAAGTTGGTGGGCCTATGCCCACCCATTGCCCAGTCATCTGAAATCTAAATTAGGGCCTAATGAATTTGAACTATAACTCAGTAAAATCTTTGAAATTCTTGCGTGCTACGTTTATATTTTTGTTCAGTATAAGTAATATATGATAACCTTATTCACCGGTTCGTGTTCATGGGGTGCATTGTAGCAAAATGTTCTGCAAAGGAAAATGACAACCAGCCTTTCTTAAAGCTTAGATGGTACTTCCCGGTTCCGTTCTGCTTTCTTCCATTTCGTGGCCAGTGAACGTAACCCTGGATTTAGGTTGAGCCACCTGGCAGACCTGACTGCTTCCTCTGCATGCCAAGGGACCCATAAAAAAAGCACTTTCATTAACAGGCTATTAGCATTGATCGGGCAATTTAAAGGTAGTGGAAGTCGAGCAGGTGCAGGTATCTAATAACAAGACGGCACCATACAGCCAGACTATAAGCCATCCTTCAGCTGAACCGTTTCACCCTCCCAGGTCTGTTGTGTTGAGAGTTATGGGCACACAACCCAGTACCACCCGCCACAGCCCTCACCATCACCACCTACCAAAACTAATAGGGGCAAAGTGGCAGATGCCAGGGGGCAGTGCCCGCCTGGGGGGAACACGATCTGTGGTAAAGACATTAGATCCCAAAAGCAGGTCGGGGTGACAGCGACGAGCATTCAGTATGAGCGAATGCAGACTAGTGACTCGGCAGGTGAAAAAAGTGACGGGTCATTTAGGCGCCAGGTTCTCGTGCCGCACTGACACAGAATGACAGACGCTGCACGGGGGAACGAAGGTACATAGGCAGGCAGGCAGCAGCCTCAAGGGATCAAGTTATTTATAGAGTGCACCGAGAAAATTGAATCCATGTGAAGTCATTTCTGATTCAAAATACATAAGGGGAACATGGATCCTGCTGATCTCCTTTTGTCCTTGATAATAAGTAACAAAGTGCATCAGGGAGGTTAAATAAAGATGCACAAGGTTAAACAAAGTATTGTGCAAATGTTGCAGTTTCAAAGCTAATTTCCTGCAATTCTACAACTTTTGCCATGATTTATGTCATGTTCATATGATATCTGGGTGAATTACAAAATCAATGGGGGGCCCCCTGGTGGTCAGGACCACTGGGCACATGCTTTACATTTCTATTGCGGAATCTGTAACGCTTCGGCTTTACTAATTGAATAGAGCCCCAATTTACCTAACAATCTAAAAAAAACAAAAAATAGCTGACATTGAGTGACTGTCAGTGACTGACCTAACAAGAGGATTTAGAAATTTCACGTTGTGTATTATACTATTCTAACTCAACAGTAAGTTGAGACACTGACTGAGTTCATAATAATAAAACAAAGTAATTCAGACTTTGAGTAGAAGTCGTTGATTCGGCAAAATGATTAGAAAATACTCAAATACAGAGAAAATAAGTATTTAACACACGAAGAGTTAAATAAGCATGTATATGAGCCCAGGTCTGGTGTGTTTGTGTGTGTGTTGCGGAATGGCCAAACTGAGCTCCACAGTGATCTTAAGCTGAACTGTCACTTCCTGTGACCTGATGAGAGCTGGCCAACCTGACGAGAGCAGGTAACTCTGGGTGGGTAATTCCTAAACTCCTCATTTATTTGTGGTAATGTAGCCACTAGAAACGACTGAAACTTTGTAAGCTGTTAATTACTGGATATTTAGTGCCGTTCTTCGGTGACAGCCCATCCCTGGTGTGTGTCACTCATGCTGTCGTCGTGCCATACAGAAAGCAGTGGCGGCTGGTGTAGGGAGAAATGGGGATGGCATTTCTTCCTCAACCAGCCTCCTCTGACAGAAAGGCATGAGCCTGCCACTATGACAAACAGATGGATTGTGAAATATTGTTTCTAATGGATTAAGGGAACATGCGCTCTCTCTTGGGAGTTAAGTTTGACACCCCTAGTTAAGAGAAAGTTGAGTGAAATACACAGTAGGATTTGTCAGCATATTTTATTATGTCAGTCAAGGAGAAATCATCTCAAACAAAATAATGGTATACTCTGAATATTGACGTGAGATTATGTTTTTTCTCCCTCAGGCATAAATAGTTTGGAAGTTCTAGAATATATGAAGTATATTTACTCAGGGAACTGTTTTCCTAGCTAGGAATGAATAGTATTAAAACTTTCAAAATGGGGGTACACTGCTTTTTGCAGCTTTATTTGAATATTCCTACTATACTGTATGTGTGCTTTGTATAAGGGTGTTAAATTGTACACTTAGGCCTATCCTTATAGAGGTAGATCCGCACTAGCTCAATTGAAATTTAAAGGCAATGTTTCTGCGTTCGCAAATTCACGGTAAACACTGCATATGTTGGCTCAATAAGAAATGCCCTTTCAATTTCAATCGCGCTATAATGCTGATCTTCCATGATACGGATTCAATCTAGCCCTTAATAGGTGTATATATTAAAAAAAAAAAGCTTTTTAAATGATCTCAAGATGTTATTTGGTTGTGAATAATGAATTGATTCAGGTTGATAATACACAAAACAATTTATCTTCCAACATAAACATGCCTTAACTTGGGAAAAAACACCACGTCAACCAAAAATAATGAATAGATATATTCTGTTATCTGAAAAGGTATATGCCCAGTATGTAATAGTAAGTCAAAACATCCAACCGTGCGTGTGAATCAGTCGGCCTCGACCTGTCATGCAAGTACAGTATTCGTCTATACAATCTACAGTATCTCAAATAGAATGCTAACATATTGTCGATACCTTTTCCTTAGTAAAACGAATAAACAACTTCACCATGCAATGAGGTAACAGGTCATAACAGCCAATTCCTCTGCGAGGAAGCCTAAATGTATACTTTAACTTGTATTCTTACTTGTAGGCGTTATCTCTGTGTGAGTGCAGAAGTTGTTTCGGCCTCATCGCACCAAGGCCTCCACAAGGTCCGTTCCATTTCTTCCTGCCTTGGGCTATGTTAGACCCCTCTTTCCAGGTGAGCCCTAGTCTGGTTCGGAGTGCAGACACACAGCTCTATTCAGAACACATCATTCAAATGATATACTCTATGGCTGACTCGAAGGTCCACATTTCATCTTTTCGAAATTCTTATGAAACTCATCTTGTGCTCAATAACCAGCTGTGGGGGAACAGGTTAAGGTAAATTCATTTTTTTGTGGTTACCCAATATCGATTGGCTTTATCTCAACTGAATAGCTTAAGGGAACCCACTAGTTCACAGTTGTGTATGGCTCCGTCCCAAAAGGCACCTTATTCCCTATATAGAGTACTACTTTCGATCAGACCCCTATGTGCCCTGGTCCAAAGTTGTGCCACTATATAGGGAATAGGGTGCCATTTTGGACGCACTCTATCACTAGCTTACTGCTTGTAGTACTGCTTGACAAATGAATGTGTAAATAGTCATATTTTGGTTAAACAAGCAAATGCCCCTATGTGTAGTATAGAGATTTATTCATAATTGGACGCCTTTATGCTGCGTTTACAGAAGCAGTCCAATTCAGATCTTTTGCCAATTATTTGCATATCTGATACCCATCTGTTCTTCCCTAACGTGTAAACAGCAAAAGACCACATGGAATCAGATCTGTTGACTTCCGATTTATACCACCTCCATATGTGGAGCTGAATCCTGATACAAACCCAATCCTCCATATGTGACCTCTGTCTGGATGCTCAGATCAGATTTTGCTCTGAAATGTTTTTTGAGTTTTTTTTTTACCATGACCATGACCATGACAACCACCCCAAAATTTAAAGGAGCAGTGACAGGAAATGAGAATTGCATCTGTGTGCTACTTCAGAGGCTACATCAGTGTGAGCAGAGAGGAAGAGGCAAAATGAGAGGTTTCACTCTTGCCAAAATCTGTCCAAAATAAGCCCAAAGCGTTTCTATGGGCTTATTTTGGACCGAAGGTTGTTGCCTGCCTTCCCGCCTTTGGGACAACGCCTCCCATTGTTATGACGGAGACATGAGCGTTATATACGGATCTCTGGTGTGAATGGGCAAATCTGATATGGGTCACATGTAAAACTGAGTGTAGACAAAAAGATCAGATATAGAACGAAAATGAGATTTGGGTTCTTAAGGTGGCTGTGTAAACACAGCCATAGTATGGCTATGGTAAGCAGCCTCCAACCTTGTTAATCTGAGAAAATTGAAAGCGTTTTTTAAATAACGACTGTTCATCAGATAGAAAACATGAACTGCTTTCTGGATTTTGAATCTATTTTCTTGAGACTTTAATACGTTGGTTGCATTCTTTGATTACTTTTGTCCAAGGTAGCCATTTCAACCAAGTGTAATGTTGTTTCATTGAACTGAATTAAACATTTATATATTTATATATTCATAATATAATCGTGGTTTGTATTTGATTAATTCCCCTTTTAGAGGACTTGTGTAGGAACGTAACGATGACCACTGTTCCACGCTAACATTTGATCGAGGTGTTTCAGTCAAGAACCTCTACCTATGTCACAATCACTTCTAACCTCGAACGTGATTTCAACTTCAATAATACACATTTTCAGGTTGATCTTTCAATCGAAGAGAGAAACTCCTCAAAATGAGCTAAATCTAAAAAGGACACACTTTATCAAATCCAAGATAACACACAAAATGACATGCGTTTGCATAGTAAAGCTGTAAGTCGCTTGAACGCGGACTAACAAGTGATCCCATAAAATGGGGGAAAACACGCCACACATTAAGAACACTCAAAAGTGCACGTCCGTAGTGTTGCACAATGTACTACAGTACCTATAATGCTCTGTAACATATCCACTTTTCTTGTCTTTAAAGATTGTTCAGTTCCCTGTCCAGTTTTTAGTTCCCCATGATGGTGGTTGGGGTTGAGTTGTTGGGGCCAAATGTAGGGCCAAGCATAACCTTTTCACACTATCGTGCCAGCGCAGACCCTAGTGTTCAAGCCCAGATATTTTATTTTATTTTCTCTTGTGTGGAAAGGGTACTAGTCCGTCAGGTCCACGCACCAGGACTGCTCTGTGCACTGAGTCTGAACTCCCAGGCTGGATCTCCTCGACCTGGTCCCGGGGCTCTCGCTGTCCCTGCTCTCCGTGGAGCCCCCATTCCCCAGCAGGCACTCCAGACTGGTGTGTCCCACTGCTGCCGAGTCTCCCAAGGGGATGTGGGGAGGAGTGCAGTTGTCCTGCCTAGGAGGAGACTCTGAGTCCTGGGAACAGACGGACGATGGCCTGGGGAAGGAGGGGGCCGTTCCAGGGCTGGAGTGAACAGACAGACTGTGCAGGTCCTCGTTAAGTAGGCTGGAGGTGGATGTGTATTGCTGGGGGAAGTCGTGGCTTGTACCCCCGTCAAGCCCCAGGACTGCAGCAGGTTCCCCCAGGGTAGGCCTTGCAGGGTGTAAAAGGGGTTCTGAGGCCAGGTAGATGTGCGGGTAGGTGCTGGGGAAGGCATCCAGGAGGCTGTGAGTAGACGTGGGAGCACTAGACAGCAGACAGCTGTTCAAACCGCCGCTAGGCGGCTGCAGACACAAGCTGGGTTGGGACTGGCTAATGCTAACTGGGCTAGTGTCAAGGCCAGGGCGACTGTCGCCAAAGTCCTCATGCCCAGCAGTGGGAGCCGTGCCTGGGCTACCACCACTCTGTAAGGTTGGGCTCATGCTAAGCAAGGAAGGGCCAGTCCAGGGATGGGGTGAGGTTCTACCAGATCCCTGGCAGGGTCCTGGCACGGCCGCCGAGTCTGTCACGTGGTAGAAGCTAGGGGGCCCTGGGCTGGAAGACTGAGGTTGGGTCTGGTAGTGGCCCTCTGGCTGTGCCCCCCCTGTGGCGCTAGACTGGCAGCTCCCCCCTGGAGCCTCACTGGAGCCCCAGCAAGGGTGGAGTGTGTCCGTGTGTCCCCCCTCCATGCTCCCAGGGTCCTGATGGCGGTGCAGGCTGCTGGGGGCCAGGTTGTAAGCTGTGCCAGTGCTGGCGGTGGGGTTGGGGTTGGAGACCATTTGGACGGCGTAGGGATAGGAGGAGGACAGGGAGGCTGTGTAGTGGTGCACAGCCACCTGGGCCTGAAGAAGGTGCATCATGTGATGGAGGTCCTTGGTCAGCTGAGACACTTCGTTGTTCAAGTTGCCCATCTAGGAAGAGATAACATATACTCAGGGGTTAGATTGCGGAGGGCAAAGCGACAACATATGAATGTATTCAGACCTTTGATCTGCACGTTGAAGTCGAATATTCATGCAAGTCTCCCACTGACGTCACTACACAGTAGCCACTTTTCATAACACGACCACCACTTACAAAATAGCCCAACCCAAACAACAGCGACTTTTATTCTCTCAAGCATGTCTTTGCAACTAATTTCCAGCCCTCACAGTGTGACTCTTCTCTGAAGCTTGCACAAAAGTACATCTATCCAACACTGACTAGCTACTGTTCTCTGTGACTAAGAAATGACCCGTTTTCACATGCATCCCAAAACTCCCAAGAGAGAGAGGGAGGGAGACACTGTAACAATTCAAAAAGGGAGGAAAGTGGAAGGGCACGTGGGAGGAGGAGGGGGGAGGGGGGGGGGGGGGGTAGAAGGAATCCGAGGAGAATGTTAGGGTGGGTTGGGTTGTCATCATCAGGTATTTTTGGTATTGTCGAGTCAGCGCTTGCAGGTTTTTCTCTGCAATGCAGAAGCACCCTGCTGATTAATTAATACCCACTTCAGACAAGGCCTACCTAGAACCATCTGTATACTCCAGCCCCACCTGCCACACATTGGCATCCACATTAGGGATGGAAGAACACATTGTGCTACATAAAGGTAGAAATAGCAAAGAATTGAATAGAATAAAGTCAATTTGACTTGAATAGAATTTGGATAGAATAGGAATAGAATAAAATACAATAGAGTTGGAATATAATAAAATACAATTGGAATAGAATAGAAATCCAGAGATTGTGGTGGATGCCGCCATCCATTTATCGATATGCATTTATTAACGGTTGATACATTTTCTTCTGAGAGAATGTATGAGCCTTGGTAACACGTTTGTTAAATCACAAGAAGGTTCACCGCTCAAGCTATGATCTGTACTTTCTGTCGTTCTTTGTAGTATCACCAAGTGGTCCACATGTAATCCAAGATGTGGCGTCGAATGTGCAAATATGCAAATTCCTAATGCTATAGATATTTTCACTAATTGCAGAATTGCACCACCAATTGTTGTTAGTATTTTATTCAACATTTATTGTACACATGCATATTCATGCTCTTATTATACATATTGAGTAGGTATACCCATTCCAGGTTTCTGTCTAAGAGGGGCTTCATGTTAAAGGGGCCAAGTGAAGGATGAAACATAAAGAGAATATGCAGAGTTTGTTTCACACATAAGGTCATACATAAGATTATGCATATGTCAAACTATTACGAAGTCTGGTAAAGAAGCTAGGCAAATGGACCTAGGCAAATGAAAAAGTACGAAAATGAGGTGTTGAAATCCTGCCGTGCCCTTCAGCAATTGAACTTGTTGTATCAACATCAAGCCTTCGCTGCCTTGTACAGAATATAGAAACTCTATGAAAGTGACTTTAGACAGAAGTGTCTGCTCAGCAAGAAACATAGGAGTAGTCTCAGCCGGAAAGTAGTAGCAGTCTCAACAAGAAACGTGGGAGTAGTCTCAGCAAGAAACATAGGAGTAGTCTCAGCCAGAAAGTAGTAGCAGTCTCAACAAGAAACATGGGAATAGTCTCAGCAAGAAACATAGGAGTAGTCTCAGCAAGAAAGTAGTAGTCGTCTCAACAAGAAACGTGGGAGTAGTCTCAGCAAGAAACATAGGAGTAGTCTCAGCCAGAAAGTACTAGCAGTCTCAACAAGAAACATGGGAGTAGTCTCAGCAAGAAACATAGGAGTAGTCTCAGCAAGAAAGTAGTAGTCGTCTCAACAACAAAAATCATAGGAGTAGTCTCAACAAGAAACATAGGAGTAGTCTCAGCCAGAAAGTAGTAGTAGTCTCAACAAGAAACATAGGCGTAGTCTCAGCAAGAAAGTAGTAGTCGTCTCAACAACAAAAAACATAGGAGTAGTCTCAGCAAGAAAGTAGTAGTAGTCTCAACAAGAAACATAGGAGTAGTCTCAGCAAGAAATATAGGACTAGTGTTCTCTTTCTCACTCAGCAGTTAGGCTGCACTGAGGCTTACTCTACTGTAATGTACTGTACCTTCTGGTTGAGCTGACTGATGCTCTGTCTAACCTCTTCCGACTCCAGAATCAAAGTGGTGTTCACCTGCCTCGTATCTGTGGAGGAAGAAACAGAAGAAGACAAATACCTCTTAGGCTCATAAAACAATGAATAGGGATTGATTGAGTGATCGATTGATTGGTTCATTGGTTGTTTGGTGTGATTGATTGGTTGAGTGGCTGTGTGTGATTGATTGATTTACAATACTGGAGTGGGCTAGCGAATACAATTAAATGTTTACACTTCATCTATGGCATTGATACTTCTATTTTTCCCCTTGCATCTGTGTCTGGCGTTAGCTCGATAATGGCTAGCTTTAGTAACTCCAAAGGCTATTTTACATGGGAAGCAGAATGACTGTTCGGGACCTTGAAGACAAAACTGTAACTTGGCCACTCAGGAACATTCACTGTCTTCTTGGTAAGCAACTCCAGTGTAGGTTTGGCCTTGTGTTGTAGGTCATTGTCCTGCTGAAAGGTGTATTCATCCTCTCCCAGTCTCTGGTGTAAAGCAGACTGAAGGAGGTTTTCCTCAAGGATTTTGGGCCGTGTTGCATACAAATGCACGTTTTGGAATATTCTTATTCTGTATATTTGTATTCTTCTTTTCATTTAGGTCAATATTGTGGAGTGACTACAATGTTGTTGATCCGGCCTTAGTTTTCTACCATCACAGGCATTGAACTCCAGCTGTTTTAAAACCACCAATGCTAGCATCACTGAGCAGTTTCATTCCTGCAGCTCAGTTCAGAAGGACGACTGTATCTTTGATGTGTCCGGGTGGTTTAATATATAAACTCTGCAATGACAACAAGCTCAGTCCGATGATGCTGTGACACACCGCCCCAGACCATGACGGACCCTCCACTTCCAAATCGATCACGCTCCAGAGTACAGGCCTCGGTGTAACGCTCATTCCTTCGACGATAAACGGGAATCCGACCATCACCCCTGGTGAGACAAAACCGCGACTCGTCAGTGAAGAGCACTTTTTGCCAGTCCTGTCTGGTCCAGCGACGGGGGATTTGTGCCCATAGGCAACGTTGTTGCCTGTGATGTCTGGTGAGGACCTGCCTACAAGCCCTCAGTCCAGCCTCTCTCAGCCTATTGTGGACAGTCTGAGCACTGATGGAGGGATTGTGCGTTCCTGGTGTAACTCGGGCAGTTGTTGTTGTCATCCTGTCCCGCAGGTGTGATGTTCGGATGTACCGATCCTTTGCAGGTGTTACACGTGGTCTGCCACTGTGAGGACGATCAGCTGTCCGTCCTGTCTCCCTGTAGCGCTGTCTTAGGTGTCTCACAGCATGAACATTGCAAACTATTGCCATGGCCACATCTGCAGTCCTCATCCCTCCTTGGAGCATGCCTAAGGCTCGTTCACGCAGATGAGCATCGACCCTGGGCATCTTTCTTTTGGTGTTTTTCAGAGTCAGTAGAAAGGCCTCTTTAGTGTCCTAAGTTTTCATAACTGTGACCTTAATTGCCTACCGTCTGTAAGCTGTTAGTGTCTTAACGACCGTTCCACAAGTGCATGTTCATTAATTGTTTATGGTTCATTGAAAAAGCATGGAAAACAGTGTTTAAACCATTTACAATTAAGATCTGTGAAGTTATTTGGATTTTTATGAATTATCTTTGAAAGACAGGGTCCTGAAAAAGGGACATTTCTTTTTTTGTTGAGTTTACTACCGTTCAAAATGTTAGGGTCACTTAGAAATGTCCTTGTTTTTCAAAGGAAAGCACATTTTTTGTCATTAACATCAAATTGATCAGAAATACAGTGTAGACATTGGTAATGTTGTAAATGACTATTGTAGCAGGAAACAGCGGATTTTTAATGGGATATCTACATGGGCGTACAGAGGCCCATTATCAGAAACCATCTCTCCAGTGTTCCAATGTCACGTTGTGTTAGCTAATCCAAGTGTATCATTTTAAAAGGAAAAAGAAAACCTTTTGCAATTATGTTAGCACAGCTGAAAACTGTTGTCCTGATTAAAGAAGCAATAAAACTGGCCTTCTTTAGACTAGTTGAGTATCTTGAGCATCAGTCTTTGTGGGTTCGATTACAGGCTCAAAATGGCCAGACACAAATAACTTTCTTCTGAAACTCGTCAGTCTATTCTTGTTCTGAGAAATGAAGGCTATTTCATGCCAGAAATTGCCAAGAAACTACTATTTAATGAAGCTGCCAGTTGAGGACTTGTGAGGCGTCTTATTCTCAAACTAGACACTCTAATGTACTTGTCCTCTTGTTCAGTTGTGCACCGGGGCCGCCCACTCCTCTTTCTATTCTGGTTCGAGCCAGTTTGCGCTGTTCCGTGAAGGGAGTAGTACACAGCGTTGTACGAGATCTTCAGTTGTAGTCCATGTAAGTTATGTGATTTGTTAAGCCCGAACTAATTTAGGCTTGCCTAAACAAAGGGCCTGAATCCATTACACTTATGCAACAACTATATTTTAGTTATGGATTTTTGATTTATAAAAACAATATATACATTTTTCACTTTGACAGAGTATTTCGTGTAGATTGTTGACAAAAAAATGACAAATCCGTTTAATCCCACTTTGTAACACAATAATATGCAATGCACTGTATGTAAGTTGAAAACATTGTATGTTAAAAGCACATTTTCGCTTACGTTTTCTCAAGTTGGGAGCTAAGTTTGGGCCAACTAGTAATTTTTAGTTCAGGTAACACTTGGACCGAAAAGTTGAGTAAACAAAAAAATGGCTGTGGAAGCAGTTACTTAATAATAATTAGTTGAAACAACTCAATTTGTTTTATAGTGTGGATTAATTGAATGTTTAATTTAAGAAACAAAAGAAGAACTAAATCATAAAACACTTAAAGCATGAAAGGAATACTGTTTAAGCCCAAACTAGTTTTGATTGAATTACATTGCCCAATATGTCCTTTACTGCCTTGTCTCACCTCTGAAGACACCTGAGATGTCATTTCATTTCTCTAACTTATATTCTGCATATGGGACAGCATGATGTCTGCCCCGGTTTGAACCCCACGTTCACCTTCAAGCCATCTGGCTCCCCGGTGAGACTCCCGCAGCGGGTGCGGTCAGGGTGCGGTCAACGCAGGGTTTAAGACGGTTTAGCGTTACCTTCGCTGGGACGTCCCGTGGTGCTGGCCTTGGGCCCACTGTGCTCCATGTTGAAGAGGAACGTGCGACCATTGTCCTCGATGCCGTCGACAATCCTGGCAGGGAGGGGAGGGGGGGGGGGGCAACAGTAACAGTAGAGCCCCTTTCAATTATCAAATTATCATCCGTTGCCACACGACCCAAGGAGCCGCAATGGGAGCCCCACTGGCAGCTGCCCATGCAGGATTAACCTGAGTAGAGCTGAAACTCTCTGGGCCGAAGGACATCGGAGCCTTATGGGCCACATTACAGTATTGCCTTCATGTGGGGCTCACTAGACACCGGCCGATACATTATGAATATGGATGGATGGTGTGTGGTAGGGGTTGGATAAAATTAGATAATCTTATTGCTTTACTAAAGTGGTTTGAGATCTGGTGAGATATGCAATTAAATTAGCATTAAATGCTATTGGAGAAGCTTGTAAATGCAATCCCATATCATTACACTGTGTATACATTACTATTTAGTTACAATTGCCCTATGGAAATGTGGTTGAAGTTTAAAATGTTTTACTGCAATTTGTCCAGTTTAGCCTTGGCGAATGACTCTTTACAAAACAAAATTACTATATCACAGTATCCACACTAGCACACTACTTAATACACTTTACCAATGCTGTACATCACTTAATATTACCCAGTGCACAAGTTTGGATATTCGGACAGAGATAAAGTGAAAGTCCAACAAAACTTGGGCCTCTGTGTGTGGTTTACCTTGGACTGAGGTCCGGCGGTACAAAACAGCTGACAGTGGGAATCAGCAGCTTGGAGGGCTTGCGGCCCTGACTCCCTGCTCCCAACTCCCCTGAGGTAGGGGGACTAGCAGGGGCTGCCACTGGGACACTGTGCTCCTTTTTCTGCAGCGGCTGTGGGGAAGACAGGCTGTGGCCCCGGGGTAGGCCTCCCCGGCTCAGGTTGGGCGAACGGCAGCGGCGCAGGGCATTGAACTGCCTCAGCTCGTCACCCAGCAGGTTGCCCAGGGAGGTGCGGCGCACTGGGCTGCTCAGGCTGGGCAAGAGGAGGTTTGCGCGGCGGGTGCGGGACGCTGGTGATAGGTGGTAGTACTCATCTGAGTCGTCGTGGAGACCTCCTTTTGTCTCAATGATGGACGGGAGCTTGTGCTCTGTGGAACCTCGGCGGTTCTGGGCGGCAGGGAAAAAAAAGAAAATGTATCAATTTCTCATATTTATTTCACGCTTATTTGAGCAGGGTGGCGTTCATTAGAATACAAAATGGAAAATTATTAAAAATAGTTTGCAAAGTGGGGGAAACAAGACTGTTGCTTATTGGATAAGTCTAGGAAGTCCCTTCGGTTTTAGTCCATTCTCTTTCGTTTCACACCTAATGAACATGCTGAGAACATGTTCTCATTTACAGAGGGATGAGTGGAATTGAATAAACCAATTGGAAGCTGGGGATTATATGATATGATTCAAGTTCTTTATATTGAATTCATAAGTAGTTTTATCAAGCTACGGGTGGATAGGAGAAATTGCGAGGTTGATGCTGTTGCTGAATCTTTCTTTGAAAAAGAAAACATGCGCTGACACTGAAGGAGAATTCAATTGGGCAAGCGAGGTGTCAAAAAACATTAGCCAAACCTACATTCATAAGCTCATAAGGCTTATTATTAACAGAGATATTGACCCAGTTAGCAATCTGACTCCAGGGAGTGAACCGTTTTCTCTGCTCCAAATGAGTTCCAACCTTTAGGGGAAGTCCTGGGTCTTATTCATTAGGGCATAATGGGAAACGTTTCGAAACGTGAAACAAAAAATGTGTCCAAGTAGTCCCTCTCTGTTCCAGTCCGCTTTCTTCCATTTGGTGCCTAATGAACCCAACCCTGGCGACGAGCTGGCGCTAATCCCTACAGAGAAGTTATAGCAACATGACCCGGATTTTTTTTACAAATCCAAACACACTTCAGAAAACGTGCCCACGAATGCAATTCTATTACAATCATCAAGTCATGGCAGAAACCAATCTTATACAGATACAGTTGAAGTCGGAAGTTTACATACACCTTAGCCAAATACATTTAAACTCAGTTTTTCACAATTCTTGACATTTAATCCTAGTAAAAATTCCCTGTATTAGAATAATAGAATAATAGTAGAGAGAATGATTTATTTCACCTTTTATTTCTTTCATCATATTCCCAGTGGGTCAGAAGTTTACATACACTCAATTAGTACTATATTTAGTAGCATTGTCTTTAAATTGTTTAACTTGGGTCAAACATTTTGGGTAGCCTTCCACAAGCTTCCCACAATAAGTTGGGTGAGTTTTGGCCCATTCCTCCCAACAGCTGGTGTAACTGAGTCAGGTTTGTAGACCTCCTTGCCCACACACGCTTTTTCAGTTCTGCCCACAAATTTTCTATAGGATTGAGGTCAGGGCTTTGTGATGGCCACTCCAATACCTTGACTTTGTTGTCCTTAAGTCATTTTGCCACAACTTTGGAAGAATGCTTGGGGTCATTATCCATTTGGAAGACCCATTTGCGACCAAGCTTTAACTTCCTGACTGATGTATTGAGATGTTGCTTCAATATATCCACATAATTTTCCTACCTCATGATGCCATCTATTTTGTGAAGTGCACCAGTCCCTCCTGCAGAAAAGCACCCCCACAACATGATGCTGCCACCCCCGTGCTTCATGGTTGGGATGGTGTTCTTCGGCTTGCAAGCTTCCCCCTTTTTCCTCCAAACATAACGATGGTCATTATGGTTAAACAGTTCTATTTTTGTTTCATCAGACCAGAGGACATTTCTCCAAAAAATACGATCTTTGTCCCCATGTGCAATTGCAAACTGTAGTCTGGCTTTTTTATGGCGGTTTTGAAGCACTGGCTTCTTCCTTGCTGAGTGGCCTTTCAGGTTATGTCGATATAGGACTCATTTTACTGTGGATATAGATACTTTTGTACCTGTTTCCTCCAGCATCTTCACAAGGTCCTTTGCTGTTGTTCTGGGATTGATTTGCACTTTTCACACCAAGTAGGTTCATCTCTAGGAGACAGAACGTGTCTCCTTCCTGAGCGGTATGACGGCTGCGTGGTCCCATGGTGTTTATACTTGCACACTATTGTTTGTACAAATGAATGTGATACCTTCAGGCGTGGAAACTGCTCCCAAGGATGAACCAGACTTATGGAGGTCTACAATACTTTTTCTGAGGTTTTGGCTGATTTCTTTTGATTTTTCCATGATGTCAAGCAACGAGGCACTGAGTTTGAATGTAGGCCTTGAAATACATCCAGAGGTACACCTCCAATTGACTCAAATGATGTCAATTAGCCTATCAGAAGCTTCTAAAGCTATGACATCATTTTCTGGAACTTTCCAAGCTGTTTAAAGGCACAGTCAACTTAGTTAATGTTAACTTCTGATCCACTGGAATTGTGATACAGTGAATTATAAGTGAAATAATCTGTCTGTAAACAATTGTTGGAAAAATTACTTGTGTCATGCACAAAGTAGATGTCCTAACCGACTTGCCAAAACTATAGTTTAACAAGAAATCTGTGGAGTGGTTGAAAAAGTAGTTTTAATGACTCTAACCTAAGTGTATGTAAACTTCTGACTTCAACTGTAGTGGGATGAACTAGTAAGGGTGCATTTGAAATGGCAAGTGACAGGCAGGTTTATGTGGAACGGGGAACTTTGACTAGTGGAATGGGGAAAAGAATGGTCAGTTAGACTACATGGAAGGGAATATTATTGAAGTTGCATGGACTGCACTCACGTGTGGAAGCCTGGGCGACCTTGAGAACCTTGTCAGGCCCTGTGGAAGACAAATTTTATTTTTTCATAGTATGACATTTATATCGATTTGCACACACGCACTTTAAAACATCCTCTATGCATTCAGGTCGTCCACTTTTCAGAATCCTCCTTTCGGGGATATATTATGTCTTAGAAAATCACACGAACCTGTTTCCTAAGCCCCCATGTTATTTCTTTGATCATTATCTAAATGTTGCTAGGGATGGCATCTTTGCCACGCAGACTGAATCTGTTAATTGGTCCTGCATTGAATGGCGGCTGGATTCCAGAGAGAGTTCTTCTCTCTTCTGCCGTGGAGGGAAATTGCCAGCAACGTATCGCAATTACGGGCTGCGACTATGACACTTTACACCGTGAAACTTTAGTTTTGTCGAAGCCTATCTTTACATATTCTGAGTACATGTTTTCTCTCTGACAGTACGGTTGCTTGTATGTACAATATACAGCAGCATAATCCTTGCTTTCTCTTTGATCATAACACACGGCACAGGGAGCTCAGGATAGTGACAGTAAGCCTCCTTGGAGAAAATACAAGTATCTCCCTTACTGCCAATAAAAAGAAATGCAATAAACAGGCTTCCTTTCTGAGATTTTTTTCAGTGACAACATCGAGTCTTTTGGTAACAATATTGAACAATGTATATAATATAGGTGAGCTATTACTGGAAAAAGAAGGGCACATCTTTCACACTGGGGGAAAAGTTTTCCAAAGGGAGAAAGCCTCCCTGAAGCTAATGGGAATGTCATTACTGACATTAATTGTTATCAATTCATGGAGAAACTTATGCATTTCAAGTCCTGCCAGTGGCCCACATAGCAAATAGATTTAGAGAGAGTTCAATCAAATATTGTTATCTCTTAACTCAAAAGAGAGTGTGGTGACTCTCTGTAGGCTGTGTGTGTGTGTGTGTGTGTGTGTGTGTGTGTGTGTGCGTGCGTGCGTGCGTGCGTGCGTGCGTGCGTGCGTGCGTGCGTGCGTGTGTCTGCGCATGCCGTGCGTATGTCCAAAAAAGTGCTAGTGAGAAAGTGATAGGGGCTATTGTCTGTGAGTGTTTGTGTGTGGACAGTGGAGAGGGGCCTGGCTACCAGTGTGGAAGTTAAGTATCTATAACAGAGTTTTAGAACTGCTTATGAGTATATTATGGACTCTTATAGTCAGTGTAGTACTATTATAAGGCATTATAAAGGACATTATAATAAGCATTACACCCTTGGCTAAAGTGTTATCCAGATTTTCAGCACTGAGTTCTCCTTCAGTCTATGCGTGGTTGAAGTCTGCACCCCTGGCCTCACGCCAGAGCCCACTTCGAACAGATGGTGAGAGGGACCTAGAGCATTGCTCAGACCCAAAACCTGATTACAAACCACTTTGCGGGCCTGCAATTCAACGCACAGTGTTGAAGACAGACAGTGCAAGGCTGCCAAATGAAAGAGAAACAACTATCATTTCATTTCTTCTTGTGCGCCATGCTCAAATTGCTACACCCCCCGAAAACACATAAAGAATACATTTGAATCCAAACCGAACGCTTGAACATACGTAATATCAACGTCGCTCAAATCTCGTTTCTGAAGACATGAAAGGAAACGAGATGAAATGCATGCAACGTGATGAGGGGAAAAAAACGCTCAAATAATCCAAAATATGACAAGGCGGCAATATAAAGACTTTGTAAAAATTACACGCCTTTGACTGATGAAAGCTTAGCTAGTAGCTATTTCTTCACGTCTGTCATTTGATTCGCCATGTTGTCAAACCACAAGGGGTTTACAAAACTCCATTCCCTTCTATTGTTTGGAAGAGATTGAGGGGAGTCTGTGAGCTGACGCCAGCATAAGGACTACATACCACAGTCATAACTCAAACCTACTGCATTTATGTAGTACAGACACATTTAGTAAATACTTATGTTAACAACTGCAAGACATACTAAAAATATAAAGCATTTCTGAAATTCTTATGAACAGTTTATGAAGGTGACATGTGTGCGTTATGAATGTGTTATGAAGTCCTTATATAGGTACCCTTCGAGTAAAGCACCAGACTTTCCTCTGTTTACAGCCTTTCCAAAGTAATCACACACTAAATACATTTTTGTTGTTGTTGTTGCTTTGTGTGAATTAAGCAACTGTCACTTGTTCTGGGGTAATGACCGCTGTGGGTAGAACATGCCCTTAAGCACAGATCTAGGGTCAGCTTCTCTCCCCAACCCCTAACCTTAAACATTAGCGGTGAAAACCACAAACCTGATGTTAGATTAGCATCTAGGGACAAGTTTATCACACTCTGTTATGTGTAGAGTGGGGCTAAGATATGCGTGGCAGTAGCACTGACAAATAGAATTGCCATGACAATAAAGTCACCGAGTTTGATTGGTCAAGAGAGGATTGATCAATTGTGCAGAAGGAACGTCAAGGAGAGTGACAATGACATGAGGCATTTTAGTGTAAAAACAGCCTATGTAATGGTTTGCATTATTCACCTCTAAAAATGTTGTATAAGCGATTTTACATGCGCATAGCATCAACTTCTTTCATTCAAATGTTTTTAGAGTTTTGTTAGAGGTTGCTGTGGAGGTGTGTGTGTGTGTGTGTGTGTCTCACCTCTGCCTCGCTGCCCTCTCTCAGGTTGTATGTGAGGTTGTGGAGGATATCTGCGGTGAACAGGCTGGCGTACTCCGGGTAGAACTCCAGCACCTCCCTTAGAGCCCGCACACTGATGTACTGCAGGTCGCAGTAGGTCAGCGCCTTCACGTCCGCATTAGTCTTGATCACGTGATCCGTCCCCGGCAGGTCGGAGCCAATCAGGTCCCCCTTCCCTGTAACCAACCAGTCAGCAACATACAGTACGGCACGTGTTGGTGCTGCTGAGGAATCATTGGCCCTGTCCAGAAAACCCCCTAGCCTGTACCCCATAGGTACTTGTGGAAATCTCCTCTAGTACCCCCAGCCAGTTCTAGTACCCCAGCCAGTTCTAGTACCCCAGCCAGTTCTAGTACCCCAAGCCAGTTCTAGTACCCCCAGCCAGTTCTAGTACCCCAGCCAGTTCTAGTACCCCAGCCAGTTTAGGTTCCTCCAGCCAGTTTAGGTTCCTCCAGCCAGTTCTACTTTTTTGAACAAATCCAGTACTAGCACACGTTATTCAACTAGTAAAGGACTTGATGAGCAGTTAACCAGTCGAATCAGCTGTGCTAAAAGAATAATAGATCAAATGAGCGGATCTGGGTACTCGAGGAGAGGTTAAGGAACTCTGGTATAAACAAGGTGATCAAATGTTTATCATATTCCATCCCCACTAGTCTCTCTTCAGAGTAGGGTGAAGTTGCCTCTAGACACTGATCTTTGGTCAGTTTAGCATTTTCCCCACTAATGGTTAAGGTTTGAATTGAGGGAAGGGAAGCTGATCCTAGATCTGTACCTAAGGGGAACTTCACCCTCTCTCTTCAATCCCACATATGACCTACAGATGACAATGACCTTTGACCCCTATACTAACCTAGGATGGCCAGCACCATGCTATCCTTGAGCACCTCCAGGGAACCCGAGCAGACAAAGTAGTTAGCATGGAGCGCGTCGCCCTGCCGGATCAAGTACTCGCCAGGGGCGCAGAACGAGGTCTTGATGTGGAGGGAGAGCGAGCGCAGACAGCCACGGCTGGCCCCCTCGAACACGGGCAGCTGCAGGATGTCCTTGTTCAGGTGCATGGCGATGTCGGCCCGCAGCTCGTCCGGGAAGTCGTGCAAGAGCTGGAACGGAGAGAAAGAGGACGAGAGAGAGATAGAGGGAGGGAGGAGTGTGGGAGAGAGAGCGAAAGCCAGCGGGAAAGAAAGAGAGAGAGAGAGAGAGAGAGAGAGCACTTGACCAATGTAAAAAGGACCATGTCAACTTGTCAATATGGCTACCATATAGTGTGTTGTAATAGAGTAGTGGCTGGAGGGCACACAATTAAAGTTGTAAAATGTATTTTAATGTAAAACAAAAAAATATTATTATGTATATTACTGTCTTAATTTTTGCTGCACCCCAGGAAGTGTAGCTGCTGCCTTGGCAGGAGCTGATGGGGATCCATAATAAATGCAAAATACAATAAGATAGCATAAAGCTGAATTGGATCAGTGTGTTTTATGCATCGTTCTGTTGTTGTATTGTGGTTGCATTATGGTCGTATGGCCTTACCTCGTTGGCATCGATGCCATTGTTAACGGACCAGGTGGTCTGGAAGTACTCCAGCATTCGCTGTTTGAGCTGCTGGGGCAGACGGTGAACCCTGATGAAGTCCTTCAAGTCCTTCATGCGCGTGTGATAGAGGGAGCGCCGGGAGTACATCCGCTGGATGATGGCCGTCACGTTACCAAATACCACCGCATGCATCAGGGCTGGGGGGGGGGGGAGAACAGAAGAGAAGAGGAGAGGAAAGGAGAGGAGATGCAGAGGAACAAGACACACATTTTACATCCCCATAACCACAGTGCGACTTACAAATGAGAAGACGCCAAATTGCATCCAAACTTTGGGCCTGGACCTGGCATGCCCGCTTGCCCGGGTGACAGCGCCAAACCAGGGTGCCACACTCACCGCCTATGAGCATAGTGCAGATAGAGAAGATCTTCTCAGCGTCAGTGTTGGCACACACGTTGCCGAAGCCCACGCTGGTGAGGCTACTGAGGGTGAAGTAGAGGGCAGCGATATAGGAGCTGCGTACTGAGGGTCCGCCCAGTGTGCTGTTGGCGTATGGAGTCTCCAAACGCTTGCCCAGCTCATGGAGCCAACCTGGAGGGTAGGGGGTGTAGGGGTGAGACCAGGTGAGAAGGTCAGCATTCATATCACTCCAAGCCACGCTTACTTGTATAACTTAGGTTTTTTTGGGGGGGGTTTTATGAATCAACATTGAGAATTCAGACAAGTTGTGCTGGAAGAAAACTGGGCTGGGGAGAGAGAAAACATGATTTTTTGTGAACAAATATTTCATTTTGTCGACATTATAAAACAAATTGTTGTGGAAATCTGTTGCAGCTCAGGTCAACTACAACACCCCGAATGCAACACTCTCTCTCTTGGCTGGCTGGCTAGCTAGTTAGCGAGCTAGCAAACTTAGCTACACACAATAATACTAAAGTTAAAATCAGCATGTAAAGTATCTAGCGAGCTGTAAAATCGCCTAAACAAACTGCACTATCAATTTAAGAGTATATCTCACCGAGTTCAACTTGCCAGAGCGAGTGCAGAGTATGTCGCTATTGCAACAATGGGCCTTTCCCACATTTCCCAAAGACACAGGGCACATTGTGAGATTGTACTTGAGGGAGAAGCTGAGTTGAATAATTTGGTACACTTTTTAAATTGAGCACATCTAAGTGAAATATCTACTTAGTCATGACGATATAAACGGATGGATGTGTTCTAGACAAGTATGCCCATACCATCTATTGGCTGATTTGACAATCTGGAGTGCAGGTAATTGTTATAAAAGCATTATGTAATGTGATAGGGAATAACACACTATCTCCAGTGACGAGAACCATGTAGTATGACACTTTCCAACACAAGTTCCGGATTTCACATACAGACCACTTAGAAGTTAAATCACGGGGAGCATTTTTATTTGAACCACTGAACATAGGCTTCCAACAAATTGATAGGACTTCCATGATTTTTATTTCTGGGGGTGGATCATGCCTTTAAGAGCGATGTTCTGGATGCGCAAGACGAGACACTTCTACTCTAATACTGTAAAATAAATGCTGTTTGTATCGTTAGAGAGCAAGCGTGAACATCTTCTGTTGCGGTACACTGCCTATGTCACGGTTCAGGTGGTCTGTCATCAAAGACTTGGAGTGATGGGGGCGTTGGCAAGGCACTCGCTGGTTGCCACCCCTGCCAGGGCACTCCAAGAGTCAGGAAGCTGGCATGGACTTAATGGAGCTGATGGAATGAGGTTGTGTCCTCCACGGATAAATAAGGCCCAGTATTGCTTTCCTTTGACGCACACCTGAACACATGCACACACACACTTACGCATGCCTACACGCACACGCACACACACACACACACACACACACACACACACACACACACACACACACACACACACACACACACACACACACACACACACACACACACACACACACACACACACACACATATATGGGGCTGGAGACTTAAATTTGGTGCATCTATCAAGTATGATCAATGTGTGGGTGCGCATTGCGTGTGTGTGAATATGTCTGTACACCCCAGGCCCTAGTATTTGTGTGTGTCTCCCCTCTCACCCACCCACCCACCCGGCCCTCACCTTCCTCACTCAGCCAGCCAGACTCACCTATGTCCCAGGTGTCTGGGTCGTTGTTTTCCATCTCCTTGCGTCCGATGATGTACCAGATGCAGGCCATCCAGTGGGCCAGCAGGGCGAACATGGACATGAGCAGGGTGAGCACCATGGCACTGTACTGGGAGTAACGGTCCAGCTTCTGGAGAAGCCTCAACAGCCGCAGCAAGCGAACCGTCTTCAGCAGGTGGACCAGGGAGGTCTGTGACCAAGAGGACAGAGAGGACAAAGATAAGAACAGATTTTTCTTCTTTTTTTTAAGATTAATTTTGAGAGAGTGGAGTAAGTTGTGTAGATCATTGAAATTAAATTGTAATTTACATTTTTTGAATTAGAATTGTTTTCCACATTCACTTGGTGTGGAGTAGGTTGAAGAAAATTGAAATGAAATCCAAATTAAATGTATTTTTTACATTTAAGGCAACATTCATGACAACAAAATGTGGAAACAAAATGTGTCAGAACAGCTCCAATGCGCCTTGGAATAGATTCTACAAGTGTCTGGAACTCTGTTGGAGGGATGCGACACCATTCTTCCATGGAAAATTCCATCATTTGGTGTTTTGTTGATGGTTGATAGAAAACGTTGTCTCAGGCGCCTCTCCAGAATCTCACATAAGTGTTCAATTTGATATCTGGTGACTGAGACGGCCATGGCATTTGGTTTACATCGTTTTCATGCTCATCAAACCATTGAGTGACCACTCGTGCCCTGTGGATGGGGACATTGTCGTCTTGGACGAGACCACTCCCATTAGGATAGAAAATGATTCACCATAGGTTGAAGGTGATCACTCAGAATAGCTGTGTATTTATTGCGGTTTACCTTGCCCTCTAAGGGGTTGAGTGGACATTAACCATGGAAAATGCACCCCAAACCATAATAGAGTTTAAACTTAATTTACTCAAGTGCACCCTTTATTTTGACAGTTACCTATTTATGTGTATACCAGTGGTAAACTTTTTCAGCAGGGATCCCATTTTTACACAACAATGACCCCATTTTTTTGCAATCATTTTTCACGACTCTACCCCAAATATAATGACACTTCCTTAAAAATCGAAACATTTTGATTTTTACATCAACAAATAACCTTAAATTCATTACATTTTTATCCCTTATCAATAAAGACATTTACTCAATAAAATTGTATTTTTCAAATATCTTTAAAAATATATATTTAGTTTCTTATATAATAATTATCCTATATAATTATTTTTTGGGGAAAAAATTACAACCTAACGCTGAATATCACTGGTGTATACTATACAGCACGTGTCAAACTCATTCCACCGAGGGGCGAGTGTCTGCGGGTTTTAGATCCTCCCTTGGAAACTAAAAACCAGCAGATACTAGGCCCTCCATGGAATGAGTTTGATACCCTTGCTATACAGATACCTGTTTATATATCTACCAAGCATAGTGATGTTGAAGGTATGGTATGTGTACAGGTACATAGGTGTATATACAACCTCATATATATCCACCACAGTGATGTTGAAGGTACAGTGAGGGAAAAAAGTATTTGATCCCCTGCTGATTTTGTACGTTTGCCCACTGACAAAGAAATGATCAGTCTATCATTTTAATGGTAGGTTTATTTGAACAGTGAGAGACAGAATAACAACAAAAAAATCCAGAAAAACGCATGTCAAAAATGTTATAAATTGATTTGCATTTTAATGAGGGAAATAAGTATTTGACCCGTCTGCTAAACATGACTTAGTACTTGGTGGCAAAACCCTTGTTGGCAATCACAGAGGTCAGACGTTTCTTGTAGTTGGCCACCAGGTTTGTACACATCTCAGGAGGGATTTTGTCCCACTCCTCTTTGCAGATCTTCTCCAAGTCATTAAGGTTTCGAGGCTGACGTTTGGCAACTTGAACCTTCAGCTCGCTCCACAGATTTTCTATGGGATTAAGGTCTGGAGACTGGCTAGGCCACTCCAGGACCTTAATGTGCTTCTTCTTGAGCCACTCCTTTGTTGCCTTGGCCGTGTGTTTTGGGTCATTGTCATGTTGGAATACCCATCCACAACCCATTTCAATGCC
Source organism: Salmo trutta (assembly GCF_901001165.1). NCBI lineage: Eukaryota > Metazoa > Chordata > Actinopteri > Salmoniformes > Salmonidae > Salmo > Salmo trutta. The sequence continues at coordinate 67,231,052 of NC_042958.1, read as the reverse complement.
CTGGCTGAGGGAAGGAGGTTCTCACCCAGGATTTGACGGTACATGGCCCTGTCCATCGTCCCTTTGATGCGGGGAAGTTGTCCTGTCTCCTTAGCAGAAAAACACCCCCAAAGCATAATGTTTCCACCTCCATGTTTGACGGTGGAGATGGTGTTCTTGGGGTCATAGGCAGCATTCCTCCTCCTCCTCCAAACACGACGAGTTGAGTTGATGCCAAAAAGCTCCATTTTGGTCTCATCTGACTACAACACTTTTACCTAGTTGTCCTCTGAATCATTCAGATGTTCATTGGCAAACTTCAGACGGGCATGTATATGTGCTTTCTTGAGCAGGATTTCAGTCCTTCACGGCGTAGTGTGTTACCAATTGTTTTCTTGGTGACTATGGTCCCAGCTGCCTTGAGATCATTGACAAGATCCTCCCGTGTAGTTCTGGGCTGATTCCTCACCGTTCTCATGATCATTGCAACTCCACGAGGTGAGATCTTGCATGGAGCCCCAGGCCGAGGGAGATTGACAGTTCTTTTGTGTTTCTTCCATTTGCCAATAATCGCACCAACTGTTGTCACCTTCTCACCAAGCTGCTTGGCGATGGTCTTGTAGCCCATTCCAGCCTTGTGTAGGTCTACAATCTTGTCCCTGACATCCTTGGAGAGCTCTTTGGTCTTGGCCATGGTGGAGAGTTTGGAATCTGATTGATTGATTGCTTCTGTGGACAGGTGTCTTTTATACAGGTAACAAGTTGAGATTAGGAGCACTCCCTTTAAGAGTGTGCTCTTAATCTCAGCTCGTTACCTGTATAAAAAACATCTGGGAGCCAGAAATCTTTCTGAGTGAGAGGGGGTCAAATACTTATTTCCCTCATTAAAATGCAAATCAATTTATAAAATTTTTGACATGCGTTTTTCTGGATTTTTGTTGTTGTTATTCTGTCTCTCACTGTTCAAATAAACCTACCATTAAAATTATAGACTGATCATTTCTTTGTCAGTGGGCAAACGAACAAAATCAGCAGTGGATCAAATACTTTTTTCCCTCACTGTATGTAACAGATGCGACCAAATATATTGGCACCCTTGCACTTTACAATGGAGTGCAATGGAGCCGAATGTTCTGTTTTCTGTTTTCGAACCTGGTTGAATGGCTATTTCTACCCTGTAGCAGTGGCGACCCGTCATTCAGGGCAGGTGGGGCAGAGCCCAACCTGTTTTGAGCCCCACATTTCTAGCAAATAAAATACATTTCTATAAATAAATAACAAATGTTGTGGCTTGCCTGTTTTGCATGTTATTTTGCCATTAATACGTGTCACATCAGTTTCCAAACAATGTAAAAAAATATATATATCATCCGAGTTAATAAAGCCACATACACACATGGTCTTTTTGTGTTTTCCAGAGCAAGGCAGCTCCAAAATGCAGGTGTTTCAGCCTAGCTCAGTGCTTTCTGTGGTGGTGGGGCGAGCCAGCAAAAAATAGGAGCATTGCGCCGTGATTGGCTCAGTGTTCTGTCACTCATAGAGGAGACTACGTCATCGCCAAGTTTAAGTCCTTAGTAAGGGTAGACATCCAATCTTCAGCCCATTGGGTCCTGCCATAGAGTTATGTTACAAGTGCCCTTCCAAGAAGGCTCAAGGTCATTGGCCACAGATAAAATGACGTCAAATCACGTTGTGTGTACAGTAGCTTTGATTGGACTGATCATGTCAACATCTTACTTTCAAAGTCTTAGCTAGCAGTCATCATCATGAATCAAGTCGACAATCTACTGGCAAATCCTTTTTAATCCTTGTCATATGGAGAGAAATAATGAAGAGAAATTATAGATAAAACTATCGGTGCTCATCGGCCATTGGACATAAAGATTACACAACAAGTTGGACATCGCAAATTCAACAATGAGTCGTTTGGAAGGAATCAGTGGCGAACTGCAAGCATTGCAAAGCAACCAGTAGCCTGCTATTCAATGGAGTGGCCGTGTATTTTTTTCCCTCAGAGTTCCCACTATAAATCCAGAGAATGCCAGACTTTGATGACAAAGTTTGATTAAAAAAATTGCCCACAAAGGACTGCAGCGCCACCGTCAGTGAGCACATCACAAGCCAAGGTGAATCCAAAAATGTCTTGTATGCTGCTGCATAAATGATGTAATATTCCAGGGAGATATGTATACTGTAGCTAAGAAAGTAATACTAAGTGTATGTTGTGTAGTAAGCTGATAGTAGCCCATGTGCCTCACCCTAATTATTTGGTCTATTTTCACCTCTTATTTTCACCTGCTGTTCTGACTTGGTGGTGCACATGTAGCCTATAACCTGTTTATGAGAAATCTCATCATCTAATATTGTAAGAGGTTTCATTGTCTGCTTATATGCCCCCTTTATTTATCCTACGGTTCTGACTTGGTGTACAGGGAAAATACTGTAAGAACGACCCATGTTCTGCATTCTGTTGCTGTACATTTCAAAAGTGCTGAACACATAGTTATATTGACTACGTCCGTCTTACTCCAGCTCGCTCATTAATGTCTTCATCGAAATTACGGAATGCCTCTTCTCTGCTCATCGTTCCCTTAGTTTGTACATCTCAATTATCAGTAGCAAACACATTTGTTTAAGCAAGTCAGCCATATCAGCTATGTTTTTTAAATAGGCAGTATATGAGGCTGAATTAACTGTTTCGCTGCCAGACAAGGCTCCGCTGATAGCCAGGTGTAGCGGTGGTAAGGATTCACTCCATTGTGCTGGAAAGAAAGCTCTACTGTTGAGACTGCTTTATGTGGGCACCACTTGTCGCCGTTATAGTGCAATTAATGTGTTGTGTAGTGTCTTTGCTGGCATGCATCTAAAAAAATTGGGGGGAGTTTGCCCCACCAAGATTTACATGCTAAAATTGCCACTGCCCTGTAGGCACCTGCAACTTACCAAAGGTATTATAAATTACACTTGCTGAGAATCACTTGCCTCCAACCAAATTAATTACAATTTATCCAGGCCATTTTTTTATTCTTTGAAGTGAATTTGTATGTGTATAGGTACAGTAGAGTGTATGTGAATATACGACCTCATATACCCACCACAGTGATGTTGAAGGCATAGAGCAGGTCAAAGGGCAGTGCAGCCACCAGGTCGACAAAGAACCAGGTGGTGGCGTAGTGGATGCAAATGGAGCGTGCCTCGTACACCACCTGACCCGACGTGCTCACAAAGGATGTTCGGAAGTTCAGGATGATGTCTGTGTGAAATAAATAATATGAAATAAGTGATAAGGTTCCAAAATAGCTAAATGTTTGCTTAGTGGTCACAGAAATGTTTCAGTCATGGTAGCATAGTGGTCACCCAACCCTTGGGGAAAACCCTGTGCATGCTTTTGCTCCAGCCCTGCACTACAGCACCTAATTCAACGTATATCTCACCAAGAGGTGTTGTCGTTTCTGGCTGGAGCAAAAGACTGCACACCCAAGTTTTTCAGGACCAGCAACCGACCTGGGTTCAAATACTATTCAGGTATTTCAATTAATTTCACATTCATTTCGTAGTAAGTATTTGGATATTTTTTCTTAAAAATAGTTGAATATTGGAAATACACTTGGAAAGTATTGGTATGTATTTGAAAATACTAAAATACAGAGACAAGGGTATTTCCAAATACACATATTCAATATGTCTGTTAGGTCCTATGATATTTGAAATATACTTGGAAACAATTGTTGAAAATTGTTTCAAATATTATTTATAGGAAATCATTTGAGAATACTTTCAAATACTTCAAATAGAAGTAATTCAGACAAATAATTTGAAAATCATTAAATACAGAGAAAATAAATATTTCAAATACAAATACTTAAATAAGAATGTATTTGAACCAAGGTCTTAGTCTGACCAGGACACATACTATCTATCTTGGAAATGTATCTACTACAGGAGAAACACTGGGTCAGATGTAATTACTGGACATAACAGATAATCCAGTTAAGACTAAGAGAACAGCAAACCATAATTAAGCCAAATCCTGACGTGATTATTTCCAATCTCTTGCCTCCTATTCCCTAGATCCTACCGCCTATAGAATATCTCCATGGTGATGTCGTTGACGTTGGTGGAGCAGGTGGCCGCTTTCAGCTCCTATTTCCTATCCCTTATCTCCTACAACTTACCTCCTATCTCCTCCTATCCTTTCACCTTATCCCCTTATTTCATAAGAACATCTCCGTGACAGTGTGGTTTTTGACGGAGAAGCATCCAATGTCCTATTCCTTATCTCCTACAACCTTCCCATCTCCTATACCTTTCCTTTCTTTTTCCCTTACTCCCTTACTTCCTCACCCAGGATGAAGAGCATTTCCTCAACAATGTCGTTAACAATGATGGCACGTCCTATTTCATATTCCTTACTTCCTATATCCTACAACCTACCTCCTACCTCCTATTCCCTTACTCCGCCCATCTCCTCACCCAGGATGAAGAGCATCTCCACGGCGATGTCGCTGACGATGGTGGCGCGGGCGGCCGTGTCCAGCTCGTCGTAAGGCGTGAAGCAGACGTTGTAGGGCACGGTGACTGCCACATAGAAGGTGGCCAGGAGGATCATCCAGTCCCATAATGCCTTGGATACGCTGTAGTGAAGCAGGATGAAGCGGGACTTCTGCACCGCTGCTACCTTATACTCCGGGAGGGACGAGGGCTTCTCAAACATGTTCTGGTGGAGGGAGAGAGAGAGATGTGTTGGTAGAATGATTAAAGGATGAATGGGATTGTGTGTGAAGTGAGGTGTTGAATAAGCTCTTGACCAAAACAGTCATCCACTTGGGCCAGTTTCTCAAGTTCCTCAGTTTCTCATTGTTTCTGCTACACATCATGAATCCAAAAGGTATCACATTTGTCCATCAGTGCCCTATCAAAAAACGAGGTCCTCCGATCAAGATGACTTCCTGTGAGGGAGGAAGTGAGGCGACGATGAAGGGGAAATGACCAACTACGCCACACTGAGCATCTGAATGACATGCATGATTTCAACTCTTCCTTCAACATCCCCTCATCCAAAAGTCATCAGCTATTTCTTGCCCAAGTGTATTTCTCAACTTTTCTAATCTTGTCTCATTAAAGACAAATGAGAAAAGTGCCCGAATCGACTGAACTTCGCCATAAAAATTTGAAATTGCACTTATTCATTCCCCCCTCGTTATAATTTTTGATTGAGAAAGCTAATCATGGGTGAGATATATTATAATACCATAGCGAATCGGAGTGTCCATCCGGGGTTGGCATAATGACAGCGCAGATCTGACTATTGGACATTATAGCCATAACAATGTTGAGGAGACATTAAGTAAAGCTATTACCTTGGACAGAAATGAAAGAGGGGTGAAGGGAAACAGAAAAGGCTAAATGGATCAAGGACTTCAGCCACCCAACCCACGGCCTGTTCACCTCACTGCCATCTAGAAGGCGGAGACAGTACAGGTGCATACAAGCTGGGACCGAGAAATGCTTCTATCTCCAGGCCATCAGACTGTTAAACAGTCATCACTAGCTGACCTACTATACCCTGCACCGTAGGGACTGCTGCCCTATGTACATAAAGTCATTGAACACTGGTCACTTTAATAATGTTTACATACTGTTTAACCCACTTTATATGTATACACTGTTCTAGTCATGTTTCATCCTATATAACTACTGCTGTACACACCTTTTCCATGTACATACTGTCTACACACACTATACATACATACATACATACATACATACATACATACATACATACATACATACATACATACATACATACATACATACATACATACATACATACATACATACATACATACATACATACATACATACATTTACATTTTAGTCATTTAGCAGACACTCTTATCCAGAGCGACTTACAGTAGTGAATGCATACATTTCATTCAATTTCATACATTTTTTTTTTTTTTCCTGTGCTGGCCCCCCGTGGGAATCGAACCCACAACCCTGGCGTTGCAAACACCATGCTCTACCAACTGAGCTACAGGGAAGGCTACATACATACATACATACATACATACATACATACATAGGTGTAGTGGTGGTAAGACACACACACACACACACACACACACTCACACACACTCAGGAACCTGAAATTGCTTGTTCAGATATTTCGTATAATTTCATTTATTTGTTACTTTCTGGAATATGTGCATATTGTTTTTTGGGGGGGCGGGCGGGTCAGCCTGGGTAATTAAGTATGAAATGTAATTTCCCTGGTATGTGTCCGGGAGGCGGCGAGCACCGTTGTGCTGCTGTGTAATCTTCTTAATGAGGCTCCTCGGGATGGATAGCCCTTACGTAGGGAAATAATTGGGGGAGCAAGGGAATTGTGGTCGCACAAAAAAGGAGGGAGAGGAGGAGAGTGGCGTAATTATAACATTCCTAATTTTGTATGTGTGTGGGAAATAGTAAACGAACTAACATTTTGCTAGTCCCCACAAGGTCAAATGCTATTTCTAGGGGGTTTAGGGTTAAGATTAGAACTAGTGTTATAATTAGGTTAGGGTTAGGAGCTAAGGTTAGTTTTAGGTTTTCAGGTTAAGGTTAGGTAAAATAGGATTTTGGGACAGAATTGTGTGTCCCCACAAGGTTAGTTATACAAGACCGTGTGTGTGTGTGGGGGGGGGAGGGGGGGGGGGCAAGATTGAGATTGGGAATTTCTTAATTTAAATTCAACCCAAGAATTTAAATTACAATTTGCATTGGACACACCTCAGAGGAAGCAAAATTTGAATATAATTTAATTCAAAGCAATTCAAAGAAATTCAACAGACGTGAAATAAAGTAATTCCTTTGACAAATATTTTACCAAAAGCATCTGTTACATAATTTAAAAAGATATACAGATACCATTTCAAATATCAACTTGATTATAACTCAGATGTCAAACAGTATTTTTTTGTGATGAGATGTTAGATTGTTCTCTTCCATTCTGGAGTCTTTGATTTGTATTTTTTCTAACATGTAAGTGAAATTTGAATTATTGTAGACAACCTACAAAATTATACAATAATATTTATAATTTTAGGAGAATGAGTTAAAAAATGTAATATTTCAACCATATGTTATACATGGTATTGTTTACCATACATGATGTCAACATCAACATTTGTATAGGGATGTGTCTCCATACAGTACATAACAGCCATTTGAATAGCCATTACCCATTTCATTTTCATTGAATAGAAATTCTACCTTTAATTTAAATTCTGCTTCCTGTGAGGTGTGGTCAATTCAAATTCAAGAATTCAATTGAAATTGAAGGGCACTTCGCAACTCAATTCAGAATTGACCCCAACCCTGGTGCGTGCGTGTGTTGTAAATGTCGGAATTGTCCCCAAACCATCACCTCTTGACCCATAATGACAGGCTCCTCTCGATTGTGAAAATGTGCAATATAAAGGGAAGAAGAAAAGAGGCACACTTCACAGTTACAATGACCATGTGTTATTTACCACTTGTTTCGACTGCTGGGGTGTTTCCCCCACTTCAATTAAGAAGTTGAATGGCACTGAGGCAAATCCTAAGGAAAAGCCAAGCTGCTCGGGATGATTTAATGTTTTTTTTGAGCGAATGAGTCGGGGACGTCAGCGAACGCTGGGACTTCTTTTTTAATTTGGCTCACATTACATCACCGGGATCGGGTCAATCCATCCTTCCGTTCGACAGCCAACAGAGCCCGTCCTAGTGTTGATGAGAGGCGAAAAATCCCGCTGCGGGCACCAAGTGTTGCTAAATCTCCCTGCAGCAACAGCTGATCTTTGTACTTCATCAAGCTTTACCCAGGCAACCCTAACGCGTATATCCCCCAGCATGCTTTGAGCTGAGAAAAACAAACCATGACACAGACAGATCATGGTCTCCCATGGTCTCTTGATGAGGTGACCCTGCCTGTGACTCTAAAATGAGTGTCAGACCTCAACTGTGAAGACGTTGGTTTCTCTCGTGAGCGACCCGGGTTCATATCTCGCCTGTGACACAGAAAGACAGACTTTCTCCCAAGCAGAATACAGCATAGAGTAAAGATCCAAGCAGCTGAAATTGTTAGATTTGACCGCAGTAGACGGACGTACAACGACCAACTCCACAAAGTTGCTTCATCATCTCCCTCTTGAACAATCCACAACAACCTGCTCACATAAAAAGCAGGTCAAGACTGGTGGACTCATTGGAAACTGGGTTACAGTAGATTATATAAACCAGGGGGAATTACACACTCCCAACCCCATAGGGAGATAGAAAAAGAGAGTGGAAGAGGCATCGAGAGGACAGAAATGAGAAAAACTTAGCTGAATCAGGTGTTTTATAGAGTAGTTCTGGAACAGAACCCTGAACACCCAGTAACTCTCCAGGAGGAGGGTTAGCCAACCCTGACATAATCGATTCCTTGCCTCCTTAAAACCCACAGAAAGACGAATTGAGATTGTTCAGAGGAGTTGGGAAGAACTAACAGCCTAAATATAGGAATTGGGGGTAATCATTGTGCATTTTAGGGCACTGAGATGCTTTGCATTTATCCCACACATTCTCTGAAGTTACAGCGTCAATCCTTTGACAGCCTGTTCTCTCTTCTCTCACACACAGGTGTTCCTTCCTTCCTTCCTGCCTTTCTGGACTGATGCTACAAATAGTGAGCTATTCACAGCACGACCAACTGCTAACAGGGAAGAAATGAAAGGGGGGGGGGGGGTAATGATATACACTACCGTTCAAAAGTTTGGGGTCACTTAGAAATGTCCTTGTTTTTCAAAGAAAAGCACATTTTTTTTGTCCATTAAAATAACATAAAATTGGTCAGAAACACAGTGTAGCCTTTGATAATGTTGTAAATGACTATTGTAGCTGGAAACGGTGGATTTTTTTTAATGGAATATCTACATAGGCGTACTGAGGCCCATTATCAGCAACCATCACTCCTGTGTTCCAATGGCACGTTGTGTTAGCTAATCCAAGTTTATCATTTTAAAAGGCTAATTGATCATTAATAAACCCCTTTGCAATTATGTTAGCACAGCTGAAAAGTGTTGTTCTGATTAAAGAAGCAATAAAACTGGCCTTTAGACTAGTTGAGTATCTGGAGCATCAGCATTTGTGGTTTCGATTACAGGCTCAAAATGGCCAGAAACAAATAACCTTCTTCTGAAACTTGCCAGTCTATTCTTGTTCTGAGAAATTAAGGTTATTCCATGCGAGAAATTGACAAAAAACTGAAGATCTCGTATAACGCTGTGTACAGAACAGCGCAAACTGACTCTAACCAGAATAGATGGAGGAGTGGGAGGCCCCGGTGCACAACTGTGCAAGAGGACAAGTACATTAGAGTGTCTAGTTTGAGAAAAAGAAGCCTCACAAGTCCTCAACTGGCAGCTTCATTAAATAGTACCCGCAAAACACCAGTCTCAACGTCAACAATGAAGAGGCGACTCCAGGCTGCTGGCCTATGTAGATATTCCATTAAGAATCAGCTGTTTCCAGCTACAATAGTCATTTACAACATTAACAATATCTACATTGTATTTCTGATCAATTTGATGTTATTTTAATGGACAAAAAATGTGCTTTTCTTTCAAAAACCAAGACATTTCTAATTGACTCCAAACTGCCTTCGGAAGGTATTCAGGCCCCTTGAGTTACAGCCATATCCTAAAATTGATTAAATAGTATTTCCTCATCTATCTACACACAATACCCCATAATGATGAAGCTCAAATAGGTTTTTAGAAAGTTTTGCTAATTAATTAAACATAAAAAACGGAAATATCACATTCACATAAGTATTCAGACCCTTTACTCAGTACTTTGTTGAAGCATCTTTGGCAGCGATAACAGCCTCGAGTCTTGTTAGGTATGATGCTACAAGCTTAGCACACCTGTATTTGGTGAGTTTCTCCCATTCATCTCTGCAGATCCTCTCAAGCTCTGTCAAGTTGGATGGGGAGCGTTGCTGCATAGTTAATTCAGGTCTTTCCAGAGATGTTCAATCGGGTTCAAGTCCGGTCTTTGGCTGGGCCACTTGTCCCGAAGCCACTCCTGCGTTGTCTTGTCTGTGTGCTTAAGGTTGTTGTCCTGTTGGAAGGTGAACCTTCGCCCCCAGTCAGAGGTCCTGAGCGCTCTGGAGCAGGTTTTAATCAAGGATCTCTCCGTACTTTGCCTCAATCCTGACTTGTCTCTCAGTCTCTGTCACTGAAAAACACCCCCGCAGCATGATGCTGCCTCCAGCATGCTTCACCGTATAGACGATGCCAGGTTTCCTCCAGTCGTGACGCTTGGCATTCAAAGTTCAATCTTGGTTTCATCAGACCAGAGAATCTTGTTACTCATGAGCGGCTTTAGGTTCCTTTTGGCAAACCCCAAGCGGGCTGTCATGTGCCTTTTACTGAGGAGTGGCTTCCGTCTGGCCACTCTACCATAAAGGCCTGATTGGTGGAGTGCTGCAGAGATGGTTGTCCATCAACTCTAGAGCTCTGTCAGAGTGACCATGGGTTCTTGGTCACCTCCCTGACCAAGGCCCTTCTCCCTGATTTCTCATATTGGAAGGCGGGTAGCTCTAGGAGGAGTCTTGGTGGTTTCAAACTTGAGACCACTGTGTTCTTTGGGGACCTTCAATGCCTTGACACGATCCTGTCTTGGAGCTCTACGGACAATTCCTTCGACCTCATGGCATGGTTTTTGCTCTGACATGCACTGTCAACTGTGGAACCTTATATAGATGGGTGTGTGTTTTTCCAAATCATGTCCAATCAATTAAATTTACCACAGGGGGACTCCAATCAAGTTGCAAAAACATCTCAAGGATGATCAATGGAAACAGGATGCACCTCGCTCAATTTCGTGCCTCATATCAAAGAGTCTGAATACTAATGTTAATAAGGTTTTTTGTTTTTAATACATTTGCAAACATCTCAACCAACCTCTTTTCACTTTGTCATTACGAGGTATTGTGTGTAGATTGCTGAGGATTTTTATTTATTTAATCCATTTTAGAATAAGGCTGTAACGTAGCAAAATCTGGGAAAAGTCAAGGGGTCTGAATACTTTCCGAAGGCACAGTATATACAGGACACACCTACTCATTCCAGGGGGTTTCTTTGTTTTTACTATTTTCTACATTGTAGAATAGTAGTGAAGACATCAAAACTATGAAATAACACATATGGAATCATGTAGTAACCAAAAAAGTGTTAAAAATATATATTTTATATTTGAGATTCTTCAAAGTAGCCACCCTTTGCCTTGAGGACAGCTTGCACACTCTTGGCATTCTCTCAACCAGCGTCATGAGGTAGTCACCTGGAATGCATTACAATTAACAGGTGTACCTTGTTAGAAGTTAATTTGTGGAATTTCTTTCCTTCTTAATGCGTTTGAGCCAATCAGTTGTGCTGTGACAAGGTAGGGTTGGTATACAGAAGATAGCCTATTTGGTAAAATACCAAGTCCATATGATGGCCAGAACAGCTCAAATAAGCAAAGAGAAAAAACAGTCCATCATTACTTTAATTAAGACATGAACGTAAGTCAAAACAGAACATTTCAAAACTTTGAAAGTTTCTTCAAGTACAGTCGCAAAAACCATCAAGTGCTATGATGAAACTTGCTCTCATGAGGACGGTTACAGGAAAGGAAGACCAAGCGTTACACCTGCTGGGGAGAATAAGTTCATTAGAGTTACCAGACTCAGAAATTGCAGAGCAAATAAATGCTTCACAGAGTTCAAGTAACAGACACATCTCAGCATCAACTGTTCAGAGGAGACTGCGTGAATCAGGCCTTTGTGGTCGAATTGCTGCAAAGAAACCACTACTAAAGGACACCAATAAGAAGAAGAGACTTGCTTGGGCCAAGAAACATGATCAATGGATATTAGACCGGTGGAAATCTGTCCTTTGGTCTGATGAGTCCAAATTTGAGATTTCTGCTTCCAACCGCTGTCTTTGTGAGACGCAGAGTAGGTGAACAGATGATCTCCGCATATGTGGTTCCCACCTTGAAGCATGGAGGAGGTGTGATGGTGTGGGGGTGCTTTGCTGGTGACACTGTCAGTGATTTATTTAGAATTCAAGGTACACTAAACCAGCATGGCTACCACAGCATTCTGAAGCGATACCCCATCCCATCTGATTTGCGTTTGGTGGGACTACTATTTGTTTTTCAACAGGACAATGACCCAAAACACATCTCCAGGCTGTGTAATGGCTATTTGACCAAGAAGGAAAGTGATGAAGTGCTGTATCAGATGACCTGGCCTCCATAATCACCCGACATCAACCCAATTGAGATGGTTTGGGATGAGTTGGACCGCAGAGTGAAGGAAAAGCAGCCAACAAGTTCTCAGCATATGTGGGAACTCCTTCAAGACTGTTGGGGAAGCATTCCAGGTGAAGCTGGTTGAGTGAATGCCAAGAGTGTGCAAAGCTGTCATCAAGGGTGGCTATTTTGAAGAATCTCAAATCTAAAATATAGATACATTTGTTTCACACTTTTTTGGTTACTACATGATTCCATAATAATGGTCTGGGCTGTTTTTTTTAATGGTTTGGGCTAGGCCCCTTAGTTCCAGTGAAGGCAAATAACGCTACAGCATACAAGACATTCTAGATGATTCTGTGCTTCCAACTTTGTGGCAACGGTTTGGGAAAGGTCCTTTCCTGTTTCAGCATGACAATGCCCCTGTGCACAAAGCGAGGTCCATACAGAAATGGTTTGTCGAGATCTGTGTGGATGAACATGACTGGCCTGCAAAAAGCCCTGAACTCAACCCCATCGAACACCTTTGGGATAAGTTCGAACACTGATTGCGAGGGACTTTCTTCCAGTGTTCCAACATCTACTGGAAAGCATTCCCAGAAGAGTGTTATAGCAGCAAAGGGGGGAACCAACTCCATATTAAAGCCCATGATTTTGGAATGAGATGTTCGACAAGCATGTGTCCACATACATTTGGTCATGTAGAGTATACAAAACATTAAGAACACATGCTCTTTCCATGACATAGACTGACCAGGTGAGTCCAGGTGAAAGCTATGATACCTTATTTATGTCACTTGTTAAATCCACTTCAATCAGTGTAGATGAAGTGGAGGAGACAGGTTTAAATAATTGAGATATGGATTGTGTATGTTTGCCATTCAGAGGGTGAATGGGCAAGACAAAATATTTAAGTGCCTTTGAACAAGGGTATGGTATTAGGCAGGGGCACAACTTTCACTTGGGATGGGGGACGGCCCCCCACATTCTGAAATTGCATTTTTGTCCCCCCCAGTTTTATCATTGCACTGTGATGCAAAACGCAGCTCTGGGTGTACTATAAGACCGTGTAGAAGCCTCAGAGCGATCGGGTAGGCTGTTTTCCAGTTTCAACCGGCTGGATTTAGGACCTCACAGACACCACCACAG